>NC_057799.1:498881436-498890961 GCF_018294505.1 Triticum aestivum
GCGACCTCGCCGCCGTCCGCGCCTCCGCCTCGACCCCGGAGCCCGCGCGCCGCCACCGCCTGTGCCCGCCGACGAGCCGCCCCACTCCTCATCTCCCCGACCCACGGCACCTCGCCCCGCTCCTCCGACGCCGGCCGCCGCCTCTTCTCCGACGAGGAGCTCCGGCCGCCGTGCGCCCCGAACCTTAGCCCGATCCAGATCCATTGCTAGGTTGACTTCTCCCCTCCCCCGAAATCTTGCAAGTCCCAGATATTTTGCAATATATGCTCCTGTTCATTGCATCATAACTCTCTGTATACTGCTCCGTTTTGCGTGCATGATATATCACAATGTTCGTCCCTAGATGCTCTTCATTTTGTTCCATTATGCCATGTTCATTTGAGTCCATCTTGATTCTTAAATCTCTGATGCAAGACTACTATATGTTGTTATCTGCTGTTACTTATCAGAACTTGGTGACTTTTTATTTTTGTTGCTATTGATGTGTGCATCTTATGGGCATGATCTCTACAGGTGTTTTGATCTATGCCATGACATCTTTACAGGGGTGTATTCCATGTATTTTTGTGATATATGTGGTGACTAGCACAAGCATGCAAACTAGGCTTCGTGATGTTTCTATTTTCAGGGACTTAGGTTTTTGCCAAGTCTTTTACCTGCTGTTATTTTGTTGCCATGTATCCATGTGGGTACAGAGAGATACATGCTCCTTTTGGTTATGTTCAATAAGGATGTTTTGTATATATAGTTGTGCTCTATCCATTCATGCCCCGCTTTGCAATTATGGACTGCCATAGCATGTTTTAATCTTGCTCTACTTTTGCTATAAAATATTCCTGGCAGAATGTTAACATGATATTCAATTTTGCCAAGGTTGTTGTAGTTGATCCGTGCATGCTATGTATTTTATCTTGCCATGGTTAGCTTCATAAACATGCCATCTTGCTGTAGGTATGCTTTTTTTTATCATGCATTTCTTTGTGGTGAGTGAATGAAGCTCACCAAAATGCCTTCATAATGCTGTTTCTGCCATGCTCTGTTTTCTGCTAACTCTGAAACCTGTTAACGAAATTTGCTATGTTTACATGGGTGCCATCATATCTTCTGTTCCTTTTTGGCTTATGGTCAGTAAGGAACTTTTGTGACATGCATTTAGTAGATTCATGCCATGCCTTGCTTTGCTATGTTAAGTTCCTGTAGCATGTTGGTTGCTTGCTCTGAACATTGCTACCTGATGCTGTTTCAGGCATGTCCAGTTATTTCACCAAGTCTGTGAAGCTGTTATCTTTTGCACTATTGCCATGCTTGTTTGAACCTGTTACGTTGTCAAGCATCTCCTGTAGATTACTGTCATATTCTTTGTTGCTACGTTGGAGTGCTGTAGCATTGTTACTTGTGGCATTCGAAGTGCTATCATGTTGTTAATCACAGATTCGTGTCATTCTTGTTTTGCTTGCCATTTGCAAACCGTGCATCCGTTTCCGGTGATCTTTATATCGATTTCGACCGAAATCATCTCATCTTTCCAGTGGCATGCTTGGTTTGACAAGTTAATGCCTTGTTCATTATTTTCCTTCCGGAGCACGCATATGCATCGCATATCATATCTTGCATATCATTCATGTATTGCATCATGTTGCTTGTGCATTTCCCGTGATTGATTGTGGTTCCATTGTTTGTGTTCCTGTGTTGGGTAGAGCCGGGAGACGAGTTCGTGAACGAGGAACCTGTTGAGTACGCTTACGAGGATCAAGCTTTCGACAACTCTGAGAACCTTGCAGGCAAGATGACCACCCCTCGAAATCACTTCTATCTTTGCTTTGCTAGTTGTTCGTTCTATTGCCATGCTGGGCTATCTACCACTTTCTGTATCATGCCTCCCATATTGCCATGTCAGCCTCTAACCATCCTTTCCTAGCAAACCATTGTTTGGCTAAGTTACCGCTTTTGCTCAGCCCTTCTTATAGCGTTGCTAGTTGCAAGTGAAGTTGAAGTTGGTTCCATGTTGGAACATGGATATTTTCGGAATATCACAATATCTCTTATTTAACTAATGCATCTATATATTTGGTAAGGGATGGAAGGCTCGGCCTTATGCCTGGTGTTTTGTTCCACTCTTGCCGCCCTAGTTTCCGTCATACCGGTATTATGTTCCTTGAGTTGGCGTTCCTTACGCGGTTGGGTGATTTATGGGACCCCCTTGACAGTTCGCCTTGAATAAAACTTCTCCAGCAAGGCCCAACCTTGGTTTTACCATTTGACTACCTACCACCTACACTTCCCTTGGGTTTTCGCGAGCCCGAGGGTCATCTTTATTTTAGACCCCCACGGGCCAGTGCTCCTTCGAGTGTTGGTTCGAACCGAGCTGCCTGCGGGGCCACCTTGGGGAAACTTGAGGACTGGTTTTACTCGTAGCTAGTCTCATACGGTGTTGCCCTGAGAACGAGATATGTGCAGCTCCTATCGGGATTTGTCGGCACATCGGGCGGATTTGCTGGTCTTGTTTTACCATTGTTGAAATGTCTTGTAAACCGGGATTCCGAGACTGATCGGGTCTTTCCGGGAGAAGGTCTATCCTTCGTTGACCGTGAGAGCTTATAATGGGCTAAGTTGGGACACCCCTGCAGGGTATTATCTTTCGAAAGCCGTGCTCGCGGTTATGTGGTAGATGGGAATTTGTTAATGTCCGGTTGTAGAGAACTTGTCACTTGACCCAATTAACATACATCAACCGTGTGTGTAGCCGTGATGGTATCTTCTCGGCGGAGTCTGGGAAGTGAACACGGTTGGAGTTATGCTTGAATGTAAGTAGTTTCAGGATCACTTCTTGATCACTTCTAGCTTCGCGACCGTTGCGTTGCTTCTCTTCTCGCTCTCATTTGCATATGTTAGCCACCATATATGCTTAGTGCCTGCTACAGTTCCACCTCTTTACACCATCCTTTCCTATAAGCTTAAATAGTCTTGATCTCGCGGGTGTGAGATTGCTTAGTCCTCATGACTCACAGGTTTTACCAAAAAAGTTGCAGGTGCCGACGATGCCAGTGCAGATGACGCAACCGAGCTCAAGTGGGAGTTCGATGAGGAACGTGGTCGTTACTATGTTTCTTTTCCTGATGATCAGTAGTGGAGCCCAGTCGGGACGATCGGGGATCTAGCATTTGGGGTTATCTTATATTCATTTGGATCTTGACCGTAGTCGGTCTATGTGTGGATTTTGGATGATGTATGAATTATATTTATGTATTGTGTGAAGTGGCAATTGTAAGCCAACTCTCGTTATCCCATTCTTGTTCATTACATGGGATTGTGTGAAGATAACCCTTCTTGCGACAATACCACAATGCGGTTATGCCTCTAAGTCGCGCCTCGACACGTGGGAGATATAGCCGCATCATGGGCGTTACAAGTTGGTAATCAGAGCCATCCCCGACTTAGGAGCCCCCTGCTTGATCGAATCGCTGGCGTTGTTGAGTCTAGAACAAAAATGTTTTGAGTCTTAGGATTATGTATATCGGAGAGTAGGATTCTTTTTACTCCTCAGTCCCTTTGTCACTCTGGTGAGGTCTCCTGACGTAGAAGTTTTGACTCTTCTCTCGTCAAATTTCACTAAAATTTTTTTAGGATCACGCGGGTATCTTAGAATCGTTCCGATGGTTTTTTGACGAGAACATTGTTCTTGGTGCCTCCTGACATTTAGGGGTTGTGGCAGTGTCCCGGGGAGTTGAGCTCCGAGGTGTTGTCGTCACAATTTTATCGTTGCAGTTCTGGAATACCTGAGTTTCGCCGACATCGAAAATCTCTTTTATGCAGTTGTTGGTGAGATCACCTCGACGCCACCCAGTACTGGGGCGGGAGTTCGGGAGTATTTCCATAACTCGTATAACGGATGATTTTCGAAGGTTGAGGTACACGATTTCCGAAGGTTTCTTGGTTATGTGTTGACGGATGGATACAGCTGGATCTAGGGATTGCTAGTTTGGCTGATATATTTTGTGTCCCCTGTATCCCCTACACCAGATTGCATAACCAGAAAGTTTCGGGAGTTTATAGGTGGGATTCAAGTAGCTCTTAGCATTTCTTCCCGCAGATATTTGGTTTGTGATTGGGTAATCCTTACCACTTATTTGTTCCACTCGTACCTTGTTATTTTATTCATCAACCTTATCAAGTGGCTTCTCACCTTATGGAAGTGTGATGATTTACTATGGAATTCATTCATTCATCCTTGTTCGAATGTTTATGGTGAAGACTATATGTTGCAATTTCTATCCGTTGATTCAACTTGTCTATTTGTCTATCAAGATGCTAACGGATGTCACCCTCTTCAGGATGGCTCCGCCAACGCGTCAGAATCCGGAACGCAATGAGGGGAGTCAGGCGAGCCCTGCGCCACCACCTCCGCCTCCGGAGGCATGGCAAGCTATCATGGCAGCCACCAACGCCAATGCTCAGATGATTTTGCAACTCTTGCAAGAGCGCACCCAAGGGCAACGCAATCAAGGAAATCAAGGCCAAGGCAGCAATCAGCCTCACTTCGCTACCCTCAACCAGTTCCTCGCAAATCAGCCCAAGTCTTTCAGCTACTGTGCCGAGGCCACAGATGCCGATGATTGGATCGTGGACATCAACAAGCATTTTGAATGTAGCAATGTCAGGCCTCAGGACTTTGTCAAGTTCGCTTCTTTTCAACTCAAGGATCAAGCTGCCGAGTGGTATCAATAATACAAAGGTTCCAGAGGAGGTCGTGTGATTACCTGGGATGATTTCCGCGGAGACTTCAAAGCTCACCACATTCCACAAAGTGTTGTTGGGAGTAAGCGTGAGGAGTTCCGCAATCTCAAGCAAGGCAGCATGTCCGTGTATCAATACAATACTCAGTTTCAGAAACTCGCTCGCTTCGCTAAGCAAGACATTCCTGATGAAAAGAGCATGATCTATCAGTTCAGAGGTGGCCTAGAGAAGATCCGCAATTACCTCTTGTGCTTTTTGAGCCGACCAAGTATGATGATTTCTACAATATGGCACTGAAGCAAGAGGCTGCTCAGCTCAAGTGCGAGGCTTCTAAGAAGAGAGTCAGGGACACAGTTCAGTCTTCTTCTTCCTCACTAGTGGTTGCTAAGCAACATAAGTTCTGGTTGCCTCCTCCTCCTCCGTTTCGTCAGCCTAACCAGCAGAAGAACAAAGGTGGCCATGGATCTTCCCACTCATCCAACCCTGGCTATCAGAACAAGTCTCAGAATCAAGCTCCACAGTCGAATGCTCCTTATCATCGTCCACTCTCAGAGGTGACTTGCAACAAGTGTCAGCAGAAAGGTCACTATGCTAACAAGTGCTTCAACCAAAGGCGCCTTCCGCCTCCTCCTCCTGTGAGATCTTCCAGCAATGCAGTGGTCAAGCATAATCCCAAGTCTGCAAAGGTGAACATGATGAATGCAGCTCAAGCGGAGGAATCTACTGATGTGATAATGGGTAATCTTCCTGTTAATGACTTTCCTGGAAAAGTTCTTTTTGACACTGGTGCATCGCATTGTTTCATGTCAAGATCATTTGTTGCAAAGCATGATTTCATTTCGGAAATGTTGGAAAAACCCATGGGAGTTGTTTCTCCGGGCTCTTCTATGAGGGCTACCACAATGATTCCGGATGTTTCTATCAAGATGGGCAACTATAAATTTTTGTCTAAACCTTTTGTCCTTGGTGACTCGGATATTGATCTAATTCTCGGGATGGACTGGCTTTCTAAGCACAAGGCTCAACTTGATTGTGCTTCCAGGGAAATTAAATTGACACACTCTTCTGAGGATGTTATCATCTATGCCGCTCGTGATGAAACCATTCGGTTGTTTTCTCTCAATGAGAAGGGCAAGTTGGATGCTATTTCTCAAATTCTAGTCGTTTGTGAGTACCAAGATGTCTTTCCAGAAGAGCTTCCGGGTATGCCTCCTCACCGACAAGTTGAGTTCGTTATCGATCTTGAGCCCGGCACTGAACCCGTTTGCAAGCGTCCATACAAGCTTGGACCCAAGGAGCTGAAGGAATTGAAGAAACAGCTCGATGAACAAGAGCGTCTGGGTTTGATCAGACTGAGTTCATCTCCATGGGGTTGTGGTGTTCTTTTTGTCCAGAAGAAGGATGGCACGGACTGACTTTGTGTCGACTACCTCCCATTGAACAAGAAGACAATTAAGAAATGGTATCCACTTCCCAACATCAATGAGCTATTCGAGCAACTTAAAGGTGCTAAAGTATTCTCCAAGCTTGACCTTCAAATGGGTTATCATCAGATTCGCATTCGTGAAGAAGATATTCCCAAGACAGCATTCAGAACAAGTTTTGGTTCTTATGAATATACTGTCATGTCTTTCGGCCTTGTCAATGCTCCTCCAATATTCCCTCGAATGATGAATTTCATCTTCAACCCCTATACCAATGAATTCGTCCTGGTGTATCTCGATGATATCTTGGTCTTTTCCAAGAATAAGAAGGATCATGCCAAACATTTGCGATTGGTGCTCGACAAGCTCAGAGAGTATCAATTCTATGCGAAGTTTTCAAAATGTGAGTTTTGGCTTGATGAAGTTCTTTACCTGGGTCATATCATCTATGCCAAGGGCATCGCTGTTAATCCCGAGAAGGTGTCCCCAATTGTGAACTGGGAACCTCCTCAGAATGTCAAGCAGCTCCGCAGTTTTCTTGGTCTTGCAAGCTATTGCCGAAGATTCGTTGAGAATTTCTCTAAGATTGCAAAGCCTCTTTCCAACCTCCTCCAGAAGCATGTGAAGTATGTCTGGTCTCTTGAGTGTGACTTTGCTTTCAACACTCTCAAAGAGAAACTCGTCACAGCTCCTGTCTTAACTCCTCCTAACAAATCCAAGCCATTCAAAGTTTTCTGTGATGCTTCTCTTCAAGGTCTCGGTGCTGTGTTAATGCAAGAGAAGAAAGTTGTGCCCTATACCTCTCGTCAGTTGAAGCCCAATGAAAAGAACTACCCCACTCACGATCTTGAGTTGGCAGCAGTTGTCCATGCATTGATAACATGGAGACATCTCTTGTTGGGAAGAAAAGTGGACATATTCACCGATCACAAGAGTCTCAAGTACATCTTCACTCAGCCCAACCTCAACCTCAGGCAAACTCGATGGGTCGAGATGATTCAAGAGTACAATCCGAGTATTGAATATACTCCAGGCAAAGCCAATGTCATTGCAGATGCTTTGAGCAGGAAGGCTTACTGCAACAGCTTAATTCTCAAGCCTTTCCAACCGGATCTTTGTGAAGCTTTCCGCAAGCCGAATCTCCAAGTTGTTCCTTAAGGCTTTCTTGCCAACCTCATACTCTCTCCTAATTTGGAAGATCAAATTCGTGAGGCACAACTCCTGGATACCATGGTGAAGAAGGTGAAACGTGGTATTGACAAGGGTCTTTCCAAATACAAGTGCTATCGCAGTGATGACAGAGACACTTTATTCTTTGAGGACCGGACTGTGGTTCCTAAAGGTTATCTAAGGAAAGTCATTATGAACGAGGCGCACAATTCTCTTCTTTCCATTCATCCTGGAAGTACGAAGATGTACCATGACCTCAAACAGTCATATTGGTGGACTCAAATGAAGCGAGAAATCGCTCAATTCGTGAATGAATGTGATGTCTGTCGAAGGGTGAAAGCAGAACACCAACGACCAGCTGGTCTTCTCCAACCTCTTGCTATCCTAGAATGGAAGTTTGATCATATCGAAATGGACTTCATGACTGGTTTTCCTATGTCCAAGCATGGAAATGATGCTATCTTCATTGTCATCGACAAGCTTACTAAAGTGGCTCATTTCCTTCCAATCAAAGAATCTATCACAGCAGCTCAGTTGGCAGAGTTATACACCTCCAGGATTGTCTCCTTGCACGGCATTCCACAATTGATATCTTCAGATCGTGGAAGCATCTTCACTTCTAAGTTCTGGGACTCCTTCCAGAAGGCCATGGGTACCAACATTCGCTTCAGCACAGCTTTCCATCCTCAAACTACTGGCCAAGTCGAGCGAGTCAATCAAATCCTTGAAGATATGCTCAGGGCTCGTGTCATTTCCTTTGGCATGAAGTGGGAAGATTGTCTTCCATATGCCGGATTCTCCTACAACAACAGCTTCCAAGCGAGTTCGGGCAGGGCCCCATTCGAGATTCTCTATGGCAGAAAGTGCCGTACTCCTCTCAATTGGTCACAGACTGGTGAACGCCAACTTCTTGGCAATGACTTAATCACAGAGGCTGAAGAAATGTGTAAAGTCATCCGTGAAAATCTCAAAGCCGCGCAATCGCGCCAGAAGAGTTACTATGATAGTAAGCACCGTGATGTGGCTTTCGAGATCGGAGACCATGTCTACCTCTGCGTCATTCCAATGAAAGGCACTCGTCGCTTCGGTATCAAAGGGAAGCTTGCCCCTAGATACGTGGGTCCTTTCAAGATCATTGGCAAAAAAGGCGACCTCGCCTATCAACTTGAGCTTCCTTCCAACTTCGCGAATGTGCACGATGTGTTCCACGTGTCACAGCTTCGCAAGTGCTTCAAGACTCCTGAGTGCACCATCAACTTCGAAGAGATCGACCTCCAAGAAGATTTGTCTTATCATGAGCACCCCGTTGCTATTCTTGAAGAAACTGAGCGCAAGACTAGCAACAAGTCAATCAAATTCCTGAAAGTGAAGTGGTCGCACCATTCCGACCGAGAAGCCACATGGGAATGCGAGGACCACCTCCGTTTCGAATATCCGGAGTTCTTTCAGTCCTAGATCTCGGGACGAGATCCTCTCGTAGTGGTGGAGTGTGGTAACACCCCGGATGTAACTTTTCATATTTGTAACTCCAACTCTTGCCATTTTCGGCTATGTGTTATGATATTCCCTTTGTGGTCGGGTTTTGTTTTTCGTTTTGCATTTTGTTTTGTCATTCATCTCATATCATGTCATCATGTGCATCTCATTTGCATACGTGTTTGTCTCATGCATCTGAGCATTTTCCCCGTTGTCCGTTTTGCAATCTGGCACTCCCACATGCACCGGCGCACCCCTCTTGTTTCTTTTCATGAGCGGGTGTTAAACATTCTCGGAATGGACCGAGGTTTGTCAAGTGGCCTTGGTATACCACCGGTAGACCACCTGTCAAGTTTCGTTCCATTTGGAGGTCGTTTGATGCTCCAACGGTTAACCGGGTAACCGCAAAGTCCTTTTGTGTGTTGCATAAAACCCCCCTCCAAACAGCCCAAAACCCACCTAAGTCCCCTCCATGCTCTCGCTCGTTCGATCACGATCGTGTGGGCGAAAACCGCACTCAATTTGGAGTCTCCTAGCTCCCTCTACCTATAAAAACACCTCCCCCTTCGAAATTTTCGCAGATCAAACCCTAGTCTCTTCCACCCCGCACCGCCGGACACGTCCGGTCCGGCCGGACGAAAGCTGCCGCCGCCCTCGCCCAACCAGAGGGCGCCACGTGGCGGCCCCGTACGCCGCGCCGTCGCTGGCCCGCGCGTCCGCG
>NC_057799.1:498891288-498898633 GCF_018294505.1 Triticum aestivum
CCCGCCTCCGCCGGCCGCCGCAACTCCGGCGACCTCGCCGCCGTCCGTGCCTCCGCCTCGACCCCGGAGCCCGCGTGCCACCACCGCCTGTGCCCGTCGACGAGCCGCCCCGCTCCTCTCCTCCCCGACCCGCGGCACCTCGCCCCGCTTCTCCGACGCCGGCCGCCGCCTCTTCTCCGGCGAGGAGCTCCGGCCGCCGTGCGCCCCGAACCCTAGCCCAATCCAGATCCATTGCTAGGTTGACTTCTCCCCTCCCCCGAAATCTTGCAAGTCCCAGATATTTTGCAATATATGCTCCTGTTCATTGCATCATAACACTCTGTATACTGCTCCGTTTTGTGTGCATGATATATCGAAATGTTCGCCTCTAGATTCTCTTCATTTTGTTCCATTATACCATGTTCATTTGAGTCCATCTTGATGCCCAAATCTCTGATGCAAGAGTGCTATATGCTGTTATCTGCTGTTACTTATCAGAACTTGGTGATTTGTTATTTTTGTTGCTATTGATGTGTGCATCTTATGGGCATGATCTCTGCAGGTCTTTTGATCTATGCCATGCCATCTTTACAGAGGTGTATGCCATGTATTTTTTTGATCTATGTGGTGACTAGCACAAGCATGCATACTACGCTTCGTGATGTTTCTGTTTTCAGGGACAGGTTTTTGCCGTCTTTTACCTGCTGTTATTTTGTTGCCATGTATCCATGTGTGTACAGAGAGATCCATGCTCCTTTTGGTTATGTTCACTAATGATGTTTTGTAGATTTAGTTGTGCTCTATCCATCCATGCCCCTCTTTGCAATTATGGAGTGCCATAGCATGTCTTAATCTTGCTCTACTTTTGCTATAAAATATTCCTGGCAGAATGTTAACATGATATTCAATTTTGCCAAGGTTGTTGTAGTTGATCCATGCATGCTATGTATTTGCTCTTGCCATGGTTAGCTTTATAAACATGCCATCTTGCTGTAGGTATGCTTTTTTTTGTCATGAATTGCTTTGTGGTGAGTGAATCAAGCTCACCAAGATGCCTTCATAATGCTGTTTCTGCCATGCTCTGTTTTCTGCTAAGTCTGAAACCTGTTAACGATACTTGCTATGTTTACATGGGTGCCATCATATCTTCTGGTCCTTTTTGGCTTATAGTCAGTAAGGAGCTTTTGTTCTATGCATTTAGTAGATTCACGACATGACTTGTGTTGCTATGTTAAGTCCCTGTAGCATGTTGGTTTCTTGCTTTGAACATTGTTACCTGATGCTGTTTATGCCATGTCCAGTAATTTCACTAAGTCTGTGATCCTGATATCTTTTGCACTTTTCCCATGCTTGTTTGAGCCTGTTCTGTTGTGATCTAGCCGTAGATCAGTGTTCATCTTTTGTCAAGCATCTCCTTTAGATTACTTCCATATGCTTTGTTGCTATGGTTGAGTGCTGTAGCATAGTTACTTGATGTATTCTAAGTGCTATCATGCTGTTAATCGCAGAATCGTGTCATTCTTGTTTTGCTCGCCATTTGCAAACCGTGCATCCGTTTCTGGTGATCTTTATATAAATTTTGACCGAAATCATCTCATCTTTCCAGTGGCATACTTGGTTTGCCAAGTTACTGCCCTGTTCACCCTTTTTCTTCCGGAGCACGCATATGCATCGCATACCACATCTCGTATATCATACATGTTTTGCATCATGTTGCTTGTGCATTTTCCGTGATTGATTATGGTTCCTTTGCTTGTGTTCTTGTTGTGGGTAGAGCCGGGAGACGAGTTCGTGAATGAGGAACCTGTTGAGTACGCTTACGAGGATCAAGCTTTCGACAACTCTGAGAACCTTGCAGGCAAGATGACCATACCCTCGAAATCACTTCTATCTTTGCTTTGCTAGTTGTTCGCTCTATTGCTATGCTGCGCTACCTACCCCTTGCTATATCATGCCTCCCATATTGCCATGTCAAGCCTCTAACCATCCTTTCCTAGCAAACCGTTGTTTGGCTAAGTTACCGCTTTTGCTCAGCCCTTCTTATAGCGTTGCTAGTTGCAGGTGAAGTTGAAGTTGGTTCCATGTTGGAACATGGATTTTTTGGAATATCACAATATCTCTTATTTAAATTAATGCATTTATATATTTGGTAAAGGGTGGAAGGCTTGGCCTTATGCCTGGTGTTTTGTTCCACTCTTGCCGCCCTAGTTTCCGTCATACCGGTATTATGTTCCTTGAGTTTGCGTTCCTTACGCGGTTGGGTGATTTATGGAACCCCCTTGACAGTTCGCCTTGAATAAAACTCCTCTAGCAAGGCCCAACCTTTGTTTTACCATTTGCCACCTAAGCCTTTTCCCTTGGGTTTTCGCGAGCCCTAGGGTCATCTTTATTTTAACCCCGGGCCAGTGCTCCTCCGAGTGTTGGTCCAAACTAGAGCACCGTGCGGGACCGTCCCTTCGCAACTTGGGTGACGTTGGTACCTGTACGCTTAGTTTATCCGGTGTGCCCAGAGAACGAGATATGTGCAGCTCCTATCGGGATTTGTTAGCACAGCGGGTGGTCTTGCTGGTCTTGTTTTACCATTGTCGAAATGTCTTGTAAACCGGGATTCCGAGACTGATCGGGTCTTTCCGGGAGAAGGTTTATCCTTTGTTGACCGTGAGAGCTTATAATGGGCTAAGTTGGGACACCCCTGCAGGGTATTATCTTTCGAAAGCCGTGCCCGCGGTTATGTGGCAGATGGGAATTTGTTAATGTCCGGTTGTAGAGAACTTGTCACTTGACCCAATTAAAATACATCAACCGTGTGTGTAGCCGTGATGGTCTCTTCTCGGCGGAGTCCGGGAAGTGAACACGGTTGGAGTTATGCATGAACATAAGTAGTTTCAGGATCACTTCTTGATCACTTCTAGCTTCGCGACCGCGTTGCTTCTCTTCTCGCTCTCATTTGCGTATGTTAGCCACCATATATGCTTAGTGCCTACTACAGTTCCACCTCTTTACACCATCCTTTCCTATAAGCTTAAATAGTCTTGATCTCGCGGGTGTGAGATTGCTGAGTGCTCATGACTCACAGGTTCTACCAAAACAGTTGCAGGTGCCGACGATGCCAGTGCAGATGATGCAACCGAGCTCAAGTGGGAGTTCGATGAGGAACGTGGTCGTTACTATGTTTCTTTTCCTGATGATCAGTAGTGGAGCCCAGTCGGATCGATCGGGGATCTAGCATTTGGGGTTATCTTATTTTCATTTGGATCTTGACCGTAGTCGGTCTATGTGGGGATTTTGGATGATGTATGAATTATATTTATGTATTGTGTGAAGTGGCGATTGTAAGCCAACTCTCGTTATCCCATTCTTGTTCATTACATGGGATTGTGTGAAGATAACCCTTCTTGCGACAATACCACAATGCGGTTATGCCTCTAAGTCATGCCTCAACACGTGGGAGATATAGCCGCATCGTGGGCGTTACATTGGGCCAGGATGGAAATGACATGGCCTTGGAATGGATCTGAGGGTGAAAAGCCACTTGAGAGAGGAAGAGGAGATGATCTTCCAAGGTTGAAAAGAATTCCAAGTCAAATAAAAAAATCCAAAAGAAAAAGGAAGGGCCAAAAATCAGGATGTCACAAACCTACCCCCCTTAAAAAAATCTCGCCCTCGAGATTTGGTGCTCAGGGAACAAGTATGAATATTCTGACTTAAGGAAACCGTTTCCAACTCGGCTATCCTTTTTATATGATGTTCCCTCTGCATCTCATATGATCTGTTTAACTTGCTCTAGGGTGGTTTGCTTCACAGTTCCTAACATCCTGATAGGTCTTCTTCCATTTGTTCAATCTTACACTATCTCCAATTCTTTTATATCTACTGGCTTAGCGGGGTGCGATATATTACCATGACTGGAATATGTGATCTCTTCACAAGTCCGGGAGTGATTTCCAATTGACGTGACTTTCTTCTATCCGGCACCGATGGTATTCAATGGAGTTGTGAACAAATTTCCTCGGTGGACACAAAACCTTTTACTCCTTGCATTTGTTTAGCCAAATAGATGCATGTCCTCCAGGTTCAAAACAATGTCGAGAATCATAATTGTTCTCTTGGCGGAATCTGACTACTTATAGGGAGTTCTGAATCATCTTATTTGGCTCCACTATTTTGAGTATTAAATCTGTACCAAAGATTTGATTGTTGCTTGTCGTGACCAGTATAAAGGAGTATGGCCTTATGACAATAGCTTCTGGAGACTTGACTAAGGTGGTTCTAGCGGAAGAATCTTGTTCACGGCAGGCTATCATTTCACTAGTTTCCGTATGTGAGAACACATGATCTGAGCTGGTTGTTCAGCATTCTTCATTATGTCGGTATGTCCATAGGTCGTGCGATGTTTTAACATGGGCGTTGAAGTCAAATTGATGAGCTAGCTAAGAAATCTTGGGTCTAATAGACATGGATATTCCATACTGACAATTCTGAGCATATATAGTTGGCTGAGCGGGTTGCCTTGATACGAGGTTCGTACAAATAGAGTAGACCTCTTGAGTGTGTATTCATGGTGATCGATACGGAATCATACTGTCTTGGGTCTGATGTTGATCATGCAACGATTATCATACCCGCATTGTTGGTCTTGTTCCTTTATTAGTGTTCTCTTTTTCTGAATCTTTTGCTGAGAAAGCTTGGCCACATACATATCTTCAATTCTTTGTGTGACCATGGGTGTTCTTAGGTGCAACATTTCGGCAATCATACCTTATCCTCGTTCATGTCTCGTGTCATAGGATATATACCATGTTCATGTGTGCTTATATGGATCTCATGGTTATTGTCAATCATACAAGACAGTGACAAAGGTTAAAGATGTCACTTTGTCGGGTCTGGGGAAGCTGGCCTTGATAACCACTTCCAAGATTGTTATCCCAATGGTGTCTTACTTCTTAGTTTGTGAGTCCTTGCATCATGCTGAGGTGTATAACTGGCTTTCTTCCTCTTGCATAACTCATATAGTTGTTGGATTTTCACCTACCTTCGGTAGATCTGCAGGACATATGTGCATCCTCACACGAGTGACTTGCATGATCTGGGCAGCATGCTCACTATATATACATACATACATACATACATACATACATAAACACTATTCTGATCACGGGATCAGAATAATATTCTGATCACAACCTGAACCGCCTGAGTAACCGGCCTGAACTTCCCTCTGTAGGAACCCGACATTCGGGCTATCTTCGCAATCGTGTCTTCTACTGCGAGTTTTTCTGATCATTCATGTTGTTTGCGATGTAAGTGTAATGTGGACATGTTTTTTAGCAACTAAACACGTGTTCTAAATAGGAATCACGCTCATTGGCGAATTTGCTCTCGGGTCATGATGAACTTGCGTCTATTGCGAGTTTAATGCATGCTGTGGGTGTTGTCGAAGCTCTAGAATGATGAGAATTGTGTTTTTGTACGATTTTGTTGCACAAATTTTTGTTATTTCAAATGAATTTGAAACCGGCCGTGTTCTTCATCCGCCCGAGATGCATCCTCCACCATCGGCGATTTCTTGTTTTCCTGTCAAGTTTGCTCACTGATTTGCGTACTATAGTTAAATTCAAGGCTTACTACGTCGTCAATTTCAATCAGGAGGGTCTATACTATATGATTTCTGTCGTTTTGATGTTGGCACTCCCGTGGCTGTTGCACGGGTTTTTTTGCGGCTACTGGATTTTCCGTCTGGTCATTTTTCTTGTAGAAAGGTAGTTGGCAGATCATTTAAAAGGGTGTGCGGACGTGTTCTAATCAGGCGCAGATGATTTTATGCTTCGGATGAATTCGTTCGTTAATGTTTTCTGTGTCATCTAGTGGCCGTCGTACAAGCTGGACTTCTGTGTTGTTCATACCTGAACTTCTAATTTTCCTTTATTTTGCAAGGTTGTGCAGCAAGTCCTCTGTATTTCTTTCCTTTTTAATGTCATTTTTCATTCTTGCATTGGTTTTGATTTTATGACTGAGTCACATGAGCAACCATTGAATTGTTTGGCCGATGGTTATGCATATTTTTTTTATTTTTCTAGTATGTCCTCGTTATCTAATAGTTTGTTGGACTTCAGTTATTAACTATCCTGAACTTATGTATGCTAGTTCGAGGTTTTAGATAACCCCGGACTTCTATATCATCACTCTTTGAACTTCTTATTCCCAAGGTCTGTAGTAGAAGCTGGACTTCTATTGTATCAGTGATTGAACTTCTGTGTTTCCACGTTGGAAGGCGGTACAACATTGTGCTCTATATTTCTTCGCTTTTTTTGTAATTTTCAATTTTTTAATTGGTTTTGAGTTTGTCTAGTGATTAAATCTGAAAAACAAATTCGATAGCGTGTATTTTTTCAATGACTCTACTGTCTGCCTTACAGGTTGGACTTCTGCACCTTTAGTGCTAGAACTTCCGTCGTTTTTTATGCATGTTTTTTAGGTGATGTTGCAATATGATCTATTCGGTTGGTGTTGTTATAAAAATTTTGTGTACGTTTTTTTCCAGAGTACTCATATATGTAAATGTGGAGCTGGTCCATAGACACACGGATCCTCTTTTTTATATTTATTCTGTCTTTGGGATTAGTTTTTTTGGATCATCCACGTTCTGTGGTAGAAGTTGGACTTCTATGGTACCAGCGATTGAACTTCCTGGTTTCCACATTGCAAGGAGGTGCAGCATCGCGCTCTATATATATATATATATTTTTTTTTTTGTAATTTTCAATTTTTGAATTTGGGTTTGAGTTTGTTCCGTGGGCAACTATGGGATTATTCCCAAATATGCATGCATACCTTTTTATTTTTCTATAACATGTTTACATACTTTGAATAGCGGTAGGACTTCAGTATGTGTTTAACCTGAACTTACAAGATTTTTGCTTCTGTGTAATTTGTTTTTTTACATGTTCATTTGATGTTTTTTCAAAACCTCTAACTACTGTGTTTTTACAACTTGAACTTCATCAGTAATTGTTGATAAAAACTGTTGGATTTATATTTTTTTAATCATTGAAAACCGCATTGCGTCCTATCAATACCTAGCGCGCAGCAATGCGGTAGCGCGAGGCCGAGCAGGAGGGGAGGGCGGGTCGGGACCCCCCTCCCTCCCTCTGCGAGGCCGAGACAAGAATGAGCAGGAGCAGGCGACGACGCGGCGTGCCGCGTCGTCGCATGCGGAGGCGA
This sequence comes from Triticum aestivum, assembly GCF_018294505.1. Lineage (NCBI taxonomy): Eukaryota > Viridiplantae > Streptophyta > Magnoliopsida > Poales > Poaceae > Triticum > Triticum aestivum. The sequence goes on from NC_057799.1 coordinate 498,898,489, forward strand.
GTTCGTCACATCCGTGACCCCACTATCTATCTTAGGGGTGTGGCTGTGGGGTGGTGCGGTGGGGGTGGAAACAGAATAACTGCATCGCGTCCTGACAAAACCTAGCACACAGCAATGCGGTAGCGCGAGGCCGAGCAGGGGGAGG
>NC_057799.1:498899114-498957390 GCF_018294505.1 Triticum aestivum
GGTGGAAACAGAATAACCGCATTGCGTCCTGTCAAAACCTAGCGTGCAGCAATGCGGTAGCGCCAGGCCGAGCAGGGGGGAGGGGGGTCGGGACCCCCCCTCCCCTCCCCCTGCGAGGCCGAGATACGAACGAGCCGGAGTAGGCGACGACGTGGCGTGCCGCGTTGTCGCGTGCGGAGGCAAGTCCGTCACATTCGTGACCCCACTATCTATCTTAGGGGTGTGGCTCTGGGGCGCGTGCGGTGGCGGTTGAAATAGAATAACCGCATTGCGTCCTGTCAAAACCTAGCGCGCAGCAATGCGGTAGCGCGAGGCCGAGCCGCATGTGTACTTTTCGTGTATTTGAATTTTGAACTTCTATATTATTTTTAAGTTGTATATTTTAGTTAGATATGGACTTCATCTGTTCTTGTATTTGAACTTCTTCTTTTTGTTTCTTAATGTTTATTTATTCATATGCCTTTACTTCTCTGATTAGTGTACTTGAATTTCTGTTCTTTATTTTTTGAACTTCTTTCTCTTGTTTTTGTAGGTGCATATTTGTGTATGTATTTTTATTCCCTTGGTAGTGTATTTGCCATAAATTTTTGGTTTTAAGGATATCAGCAGTGCTGTTGTGTGAGCTTATCTCTTTATAATAGACGCATTCAAATGGTGCATTCATTTATCTATAGATGCATTTACTTTTTTAGCTGTTGGGGGGTAAAATTGTATTTTCGCCAGCGCACAACACCCATGATAGAGAGGCATTAAGTGTCCATCTCTCTCGCCACCACCTGTCAGAAACCCCCCCTCCCTGTCGCTCGCTCTCTTCCCCCTCTCCGTCGCTCCGCTGCCTTCATCCCCTCCAAGTCCTCCCGATTTCTCCACCGCTGTCCCCTGCCCTCGTGAGTGGAGTAACCAGCGCACGCCCCCGCTCCTATTTCTGGCCCACGCCCCGCTCTCCCTCCCTTACCCCGCTCTGTTCTGCTCTGAAGCGAGGGCGGCAACTGCCTGCGCGGTTCCAAGGTGTGCGTGGCGTCATGGGGAGTGGAAGAACCGCCGCGGATTCATACGTGCGGGGGTCGTTTGGAGAGGTACAAATGCTGCCCCCCTAATGCTTGCTCTTAGTTTCGCCAGATCTGTCTAGGCCTGTCTGTTTCTTAATTGTGCTCTCGTGTCCGCCTCCTACCCCTTCTTCTGATGGTTGGGTGGGAGATTAGGTAGGGTTCTTGTGCGTGTGGTGGGTGGATTCCAGTCCCCCGTGGTCAGATTTGTCTGTGAGATGCTTGTGTGTGCTATTTCACCCTTCAGACTTGTGTGGATTTCATTTCCCCTTTGGTGATTTTAGCAGTCAGATGCATGTAAGAGAGGGTGTGGTGTTATGGTTGATGCTGGATCTGATGTATCTAATTGCATTAGTGTTGTGGATTTCGAAGTCTAGATTATGTGTGTCACATGCTAGTTAGTTTATTGATACTTTTTTTGTTGTGCTTGCCTAGATGTGCTACTGTTCATCTTTTCATACTTGTTGGTATGTTCTAGTTGTTTCATCCTAGGGCTTGATTTAGTTGCTTTTTGTATTTGTTGTATGATTTTGTACTTGCTAACTATATGCAATCTATCCCCTGTTTTTAGTAGGTTGTTCTAGGGTTTGGAGTTCCATTCATCAAGGGGGTTGTGTTGTCATGGCTTCAAAACCTTCTCCAGGTATTTTAATGTAGTTGGATCATGTATTTTAAATAGCAGTTTCCTTATATATGTCTACCCATATCTTCACTTAGTTGTCTTGTTGGACTGCCGCTCTTAATAGTGTGAACTTCTAACAAAGGTCATGTGTATGCATTTTACCATTAGTTTGAGTTAGTAGAGTGTTTCTTACTTTTTAGTTGATGAATTGCTAGTGAACTATGTCACCAAGTGTTATTTGGACTTCCCAAATGTTTCATATTTATAGTGTATACTTTGTTTTTTGTGTGTGATCATTTTCATGATATTGATATTTAGTTTGGCTCTGAAATAGTATTTCTGATCATGCTACATCTTTTTTATGTGCTACTTGCTTGGGTGACATAGTTGAACTTCTGGTTTTAATTATTGTTTGTTTATAATGAAATTTGGTTGAACTTCTGTTCTGCGCATTTGTTTTACTGCTTTGTTATATATTGTTGAACTTCTTGACATTCATCTTATATGTAGTAGCCCCTGTGGTGTAGAATGTTCTATATTTAGTATGTAAATTGTAGATTGTTCGTTGTGTTTACTGCTTTGTTAGGTATTATTGAACTTCTGGGTATTGGAAATTGATGTAAAAGTAGAACTCCCTTTGGTGCAGGATTGCGGATTAGAACTCAACTACCTTTTACTTGCATTTTTTGTAGTTGGTGTTGAATTGAATAGTTATGAAAAAATGCCTGCGATGAGATGGAGCTTCAGAAGTTAATACTGATGCTCCAATATCTGATGTGGCTAAATCACCCGTTATTCCTTTGACTGTGATTGCTGAGGATCTTGCTTCTGTAGCTCTTGCTTCACCTAGTATGTGCAACTCCTTTTCTTCTCATTTTAAATTCTCGAGCCATGTTTATTTAACTTGTTCCCATCGGGTGTTTTTGACTTTGTTCCTGACATTTTTTTATTTTTTGCTTTGCTTTTTTGTGTTGTTGCATATGTGTCCATAGACGAGGAAGCTGTGAACACCATCAACGATGTTCTATCTGAGTTGGATTTATGAGGAAACACTGCAGCTGCTGAGCAGGGTGCTCCGTCAGTCGAAGGTTGTGATTCCGTTCCGGATCCTTTGGGCTCTCTTCAGATCTTAGAGACGCAGTCGCAGTCTGTTGGTGGCACTGAACCTGTCACGCAACGTGAGGATGTGCCACTTCAACTTCTTCTGGAGGACCAACGCAAGAGGAAGAAGCAAGAAGATTCTGAGAAGAAGAGGGTGGCCCGCCTTCAGAAAGGTTCTGATGTTCCTGAATCTATTGATGTTGCTGAGCTGACGGTTGGGCATTGCTCTGTTGCTGAGGAAGACGTGTCGTGTGACACTGATGGCACGATTGTCCCTGTTAAGAAGAAAATCAAGAAGACCGCTGCGAGGAAGCATTTAGTTGGTGAAGTTACTCCTCGGAGGAGCCCACGTGTTTCAAGGCCTGCAGAACTTGCTGAAGATGAAGGGCTAGGCCTTGGTTGTACGCCACGCCGTAGTCCTCGTGTGCTTGCCACTGCCGCGCCTACCCCTTCTCCGCTTGGTGCTGGTGCATCTAGTAAGGGGAAGAAATGCGGCATCAAGCGCAAGGTTGCACCTGCAAAGGTCAACAAGGGTGAGAAGAAGCGTTCTCGTGTTAATCCAGAGGACAAGGATGATGCTGATTTCAACGCTGATGGCGAGGACGACAATGATGATGATGCTGCCGCTAATCAGGTATGAATGTCTCATGTTTACCGCTTTTAGAGCATTTGTCGCTATTGTTGTAGTTTTTGTGTTTTTAGCACTGCCTTGGCGTACATAGCTGACCTTCTGCTTCATATAGACGAATAAATTAGCCGAACTGCTTTGCTTTTATGGTATTACTGCCTTTGTGTACATAGTTGGACTTCTGGATATATACATGAAAAAATTAGCTTAACTTGTTGGTATACATGTTTTATTACTGCCTTGGTGTACATGGTTCAACTTCTGCTATGTAAATTTCCAACATTTTGAAAGCATCTTTACTTCTGGTCATACATGGTTGTACTGCCTATGTAGACATAGTTGGACTTCTGAAATGTACGGTGTATGTAGGCATTAGTGGAATTTTTGTGTAGCTTGTGTATCTCATAGTTCTGCCTTTTTTCCTTGTCATTGTAATTTTTTTCAGTATCAGCTTGTGGAGCGGCCTGAGAGGAGTAAGAGAGGAGGCAAAGAGCCCGAAGAAGGTGGCCAAGGAGGAGATGAGGCGAAACGTTTTAACAAGACAGTTCGCTTCTCACTGAGAAAGGTCAAGACGTGTGCGAAAATGCTACAACTTAGGCACAAGACGAGGGTTATCAAGGCTGGTTTTGGTTGTGTGTTTGACTTGAAGGTTGATTCCAACATTTCTCGTCCTTTGATGGGCAACATCTACACGAGGATTGACCCTACAACCATGATTCTAGACATGGGTGAGGCGAACAAGGTTCTGCATATTGCAAGTGATGCTATTCACCATCTTTTTGGATTCACTCAAGGTAATCGTACCCCTCCTAGGCCCTCGAATGATGGGTTTGATGATGCTGTTATGAGGCTGAAGGGCAAGCTTGGGTACGCTAGGAGTGACGACATCAAGACAAAGGACCTGCGGAACTTGTGAAGGATGAGACGAAGGATGATCTTGCTCTGCACGTGTTTTACCTGATTGTTTTCATGAAGGTGGTTATTCCTGGAACGTCTACAAGAGTGTCCAGGGAGGCATCAATGGCTGAGAATCTTGTGTTTGAGGATATGGCAGATATTGACTATTGCCAGTTGGTTGTTGATGATAGTCGAAGTGCTGTTGTTAGGTACCGGCAAGGTACTAGCAGAGGAAAAGCTGTCACAGGCTGTGCCATCGCACCGCTTCTTATGTACCTGGACTGCCTTATCATTGGCATGACGCCTAATTCTGACTTGAGGACCCCTCGCATCAATTTCATGGATCAGGCCAAGCTTCTTGAGCTTGCTGCGGCTGACTTGGTCAAGAAGGGTGATGATGACCAAGCCAACTGGGTGTTTGGGAGACTGCATGTGAGTGTTTCTATGCATCATTATTTCCTGAGTAGTTTAACTTGAACTTCTGGTACTGTCTTCTATATTTTTTTCCATGTTTCTTCATTTGTTTTCTGACGCGTTGACTTTTGTTTTTGTATGCAGTGGAAGACACAGGCTGAGGTTGTGTTCTTTAGGCGTATTGAACGTCCTGTTCTTACTATGCCTCGTGCCGCCGGCCTAGGTAGTGGAACTTCTCCGAGATTTGAATTCTCCCGAGATGTTAATACTGGTGCCCCCTATAGATCCAGGAGGTTCTTCTGCCTGTTTGAGTGCTGCAGGTGGCGTGTCTTCCGAGAGTTTGTTTGAAGCTGTCAATGTTTCCCTGGTTAGGATTGACGGTCTTCTTGAAACTGTTTGTGGGGAGTTGGCCCGTGTTCCTTCAACTGTTGAGCGTCTTAGTCGCCTTGATGGGATTCTTCCTCCCGGACACGGATTTGATGCTGAGTCTTCGAAGGAGGTTTTGTCAATTGAAGCTAGATTTCTTGAAGAGCTTTGTCAGAGAACTTCCCACCTCCGGACTAGCTTTGGGCTGTTCAAGGAAATGCAGGATGCTCGTTGCAAGCCTTTTGAAGATGAGGCAAGTGTTGTTGTGAGACAGATTCAGAGGCAGGATTCTCTTCGTTTGGGTCATGAAGGAGGCCACGTGGAGCATACCGAAGAGGTTTGTTTATGTTGGCTTTTGATATTTCTTTGCACTAATGTTCATTGTTAGCTTTCAGTTATTACTGTTTTTAGTCATAGGCGACCCTTATTGATTTCATGTGTCCTAAACTTTTCTTTTTAGTATTAGTGTTTCCTAGGTGACCTTCTTTGTTTATAGTACCCGAACTTCAAGTGCTACATCACCTGGACTTCTGTGACTGGCCCTTTTTGTTCCCTTTTGTATTTAGAGTAGTTTGATATCTGACCTGCTATGTTTACTGTATTTGGACTTCCATTATGTGTCAGTTGTCATAGCTGACCTTCTCTGATTATGTAATGTGAACTTCTGCTGATTAGGTATTTGTTTTCTACATGATTTTTCTGTAGGCTATTGATGATGGTGCTCGGGTTGAGGAGGATGTTTTACCTGTGCATGAAGCTGCTCCTGTGCATGAAGCTGCCCCTGTGCATGAACTTGCTCCCGCTAGTGATGTATTAGTTGATGAGGTTCATGGCAGTGCAAATAAGGTACCATTTTTCTTGTCCATTTTTCTCATTTTTTTATTTTACTTGTTTGTGCATTTTATCACTATGTGGCCCTTTGTAATGACTTCCTGTTCTTGCTGCAGAATGATGATGCTAGTGTTCTTCCAGAGAAGGTTGCAGACAAGTCCGTGTCAGGCACCGGCTGCTCCGACGGGGTGGACCCGACTGAACCTCAGTCGTCCATTGGCGCTGAGGTTTCTGATGCTGAGCAGGGCAAGACATCTGAGGTTTCTGATGCTGAGCAGGGCAAGACAGCTGGAGGTATCATTTTGCAGAAATATCCCATCGAGGCTGTTGTTGAGACTGGTGGTAGTGCTGCTGCAGGCCCAGAGAAGTATCCTGTAGCAGAGCCATCAGTTGCTGTTGATGGTGGTTCCCCAGCTCTTCCTAGTGTAGGAGAACCAATGGTTTTTGTTGTTTCAGATTCTCCAGCTGCTGCTGGTGTCCTTCCCGACAACAATGCAATGTCTACAGGAGATGACGATGAAGAGACTGAAAGCGATAGCTATGGAGAGGAGGTTGATCATTCCACTACTGCCACTAGTCTAGGCAAGAATCCATAATGAGAGGAGCATGCTTCTCTCTTCTTTCCCCATCCCCGTCCCTTTTGTTGTTTGTTTTTGTCCATGATAGCCCTGTGAACTGCCTGTGTGGTGCAAGTTGAACTTCTGGTTTAGTGCTTTGTCGTGTGGGTTGTAAATAAAGTTAAGTGAACTTGTTTTCTATGTGGGGGAAGGTTTGTAATGCATGGGTTGTGATGTTTATGATCCTGTGGTTTTATCTTTTCTGGTGTAGCAGTTGAGATGTGCTTGTGTTTGAATGTTGAGCTTGAATGTTGCTATTAATTAAACTGTTGTGAATCTATCTGCTTGAGTGTTGCTCTTAATTTCTATTTCTTTTTGCTGAGCAGATAGTGACCTTGCTGTCGTCCGAAAGAAGGTTGATGACTTTTATTTCAGTGTAAATATTTACATCCATCTACCCCCTGTGAACTTCCTGTGGTTTCATACCTGAACTTCTTTACTCTATGTTGTTGAACTTCTATTTTACTTCTCTGGTGCTGAACTTCTGGCCTTTTTGAACTACCTGTTGTGATGTAGCTGAACTTTTCTGCTTGTGTGTGTTATGAACTTCTTTGAGTTCCTGATGCTGAACTTCTTTTACTTTCTATTGCTTGTTTTAGATCAATGATTATGTTCCAAAACAAGGAGTGTGAAGCTTCTGTTGAGGATGTCGCAATATCTTTTGCTCCTCGCGGAATTCTTCAATCTAATGTGGCTCAGCTTGCACTCTATTGTCTATGTGCGAAGTACCAGGGATCGGACACACTCGTCCTCACGTATTGGGTTTGTGTAAGTCAACCATATAGTGATTTCTTTTCTGTTTTGTTCCTTACCATTTTATTTAAAACTTGTTTGTCTCATTTTTTATTTTCATATGTTGGTGTTGTCTGCATTATTTTAGGACAAGATTTTCAGATGTCAATTTGATTCCCGTGTGAGGAAGTACTTCTTGGCGACTGGTCCAGATAGCATGGATGCACATGATTCTGTATGCAATATCTTGTTCTTTGCCTCTGTATTAGTTTTGCACTGCGATCCACTGTGTTTTTATTGTTTTATTTTTGTTTGTACCGTTCGATATTAATTTTTAGTTTTTAATGATTCATGTGTTTATGTTGCTTCAGGTTGTTTTCCCCACTTTTGACCCGCCTGAAATTCCTGCTCACATGGGTGGTGTTGGTCATTGGGTTTCGATATTTCTTGACCTGAAGAATTCAAGGTTCCAGCTTCTCAACTCCCACTATGGACCAGACGATGACTGTGCGGTACGCCTGTTTCGGCGGATGACTGATAACATCTACAAGCTTTGGAGCGATGCCAGCAACGATAGGGAGACACCCTTCAGTCCACTTACTATCGACCATTTCCCTTTGGATTGGATTGATGTCCCCCAGCAGAATAACAAGTATGAGTTCCACTTTTCTCTCTTTCACTTGTGTTTAACTGTAGTTCTACGTAGGCTACGACGTGTTTTATTCGTTGTCTATCTTTTTTGTTCTAACACTGTTCTTTTTTGTGTTTGATGGCAGTAGCGACTGCGGATTCTTCATACTTACGAATGTTAATTCGTTTCATGATGGGGTTCTTGCAAATTATTCCCATGAAAATATTGCGGATATCAGGAAGACGTGGTTGTACTCAATTGCTTCTTCTAACCTGTTTGAGACAGACTTCCAAGCTCTGTTTGGCTACTATACATGTAAGTCTTGAAACTTGGACTGCTTACCTGTACTGCATCTTTTATTCTACATGAACTTCATTTTTTTCTTTACCTTGAACTTCTGCTTGAGATCTGGCTGGGCTGCCGGTTTCAGATGAAGAGGAGCATTTCTTCTACATGAAACTTCATTTTTATCTTTTTAATTTTGCTTGTGCATTTACTTTCAGTATTTTTTTCCTTCCTTTGATTACTTGGATACGAGCATTTCTTCTACTTGAACTTCAGAGATGATGCCTTTCTATGCTTTTTGTTAGTTGTAGTTGAATGTTTTCCAGTTCATTAGTTTATGTTCAACTGTGCCTTGGGTTGTGCCTGAACTTCATTTAGTTTTTAAAATGCAACACATTTTTTAGGCCAGCTTGAGTAGTAACCATGTCATCTATATTAGTTGGACTGCACATTGTGCTGTACCTGAACTTCAATTATATTTAATGGTCTTTTTTCTCTTCCTTTTCCTTTACAGTGGAGCCGTTGGACATGACCGATTACCACTACTCATTCCTCGGGTCACATGAATACCAGCCTAGGGAGGAATCGATGAGTACAACTCCGAGAGAAGATGATAGCTCTCGAACCCTTATTCCTTCCAAGTTGGGGAAGCAAGCTGTTGGTATAACTGGTGCTCCAAACACCCCTTGCTCTAGGAAGGTTGGTGCAGTCGAAGCAGAGGTGATTTCGTCGGATGATGATTTTGAGAAGATTGCTTACCCGAAGGATGGTATATCTGCTGCTGGTACTGTTGCTGGGAGAGGTCGGAAGAATGCTGTCATCACTAGGAGGAAACCGGCAGTTGAGTCTGGCAACATAACTTCCTCCAAGAGAGCATCAAGATTGCCTTTGAAGTGGCGTCCTCCTGTCGCTCCCCTAAAGAAATACTGTTACCCTCATCTATCCGAGGCCTGGAGGTTGAGACAGTATGTGCTTAGTAAAGATGGTCTGGAGAAGTATTCTGAGTGAGTTTTCTTCTTATTTTTTTTGCTGCCAGAGATGCTAGTTTGTTCTGAACTTCTGTTGTTATAGTCCCTTCCTACCCTTTGTTTCAGAGTACAGCGGCAGTTTCATCATCTCTTGCTGCCGCTGCTGCATTAATTTATCAACACCCTGCTTGCATTGGTTGGCTTGAGCAGCGGCGTGGAGCATTTCAACTGCATAATAATGAAGGTCATCTTCAATTTCAGCATCCTCTTCGGCCATCCTTTCGTCAGCATCTGTAACAGCCTGGATTTTGGCCCTTTTCTTTTTCTTTTGATTTATTGGTTTTTGCTCTGTTTTTCTTTTTGGAGTGGTTCTGTGGCTTTGCCACCTGGGAAATCATCCTCATTCCCCCTCCCAAGTGGCTCATCATTCTCAAAACCTTGCCAAGACCATGTCACTTCCACTGCTTGACCAAACCCTAATTTCTTTTTCTAGGGAAAATTCCTTTTTCTATTGTAGGAATGACCCTGTCTGCCCTAGGTTGTGCAGCAACCTATATTTATGTCCATCCATAAATTCCCAAATAATTCTCATAATTTCTTTGTATCATATATTGCTCAAATATGCCCAAACTTTCCTGTCCTAGCCCAAGAATAATTCTCCAAAAAATATTCTTCATTTCTGTCCAGAGTGGCACTTTGTGAAGGAAGTGCCACCTATACAATCTTGTTTGCTCCCAAACTTGTTGGGCATTCTTTTATGTACAAATAATTGCCACATGCCAAAATTCAACTTTATTTGCCTAGGCAATCTTCCTCAGTGATTTTTCAAAGTTTCTGTCAAACAGAAGCCACTGTAAAGGAAGTACTAGCTAGGAGTATCCAAATGAGTTGAAATTTTGCATGCCTCTTCATGTGCTCATATAATTAGCCTCCTCCAAATTGCAGCTCCATCCCTTGATCTGTGTGAGCACAGGACCAAATCTTTGATTCTGGCAATATTTTCAGGTTGTGAAGCAAGTGCATTTTATATTGCTTCAAAAATCCTGATAAATTACCACATCATCCTCCTACCTACATAACTTCTCTCCACCAAATTTGGCACCATTTCACGTAGCCATAATTCTCCAAAATTCTTGAAAGATTCTGGTTAGTGAAGATAGCTGTGAAGGAAGTACCATTTTGGTAAATCCAATTGGTATGAAATTGTTACAGCTTCTTACTATGACCAAATAAGTAAGCCTTGCCAAATTTGAGCTCAATTTGCATCACTATGTGAGTGCATCATGCAAATATCATTTCTGGACCAGATTTGGCAGTTGCAAAGCAACTACATTAAATCTTGATCCAAATATCCTCAAAGTTACTAGGATGAAAGTTCTTCTTACCCTAACCCTCGCAGACAACTCCATTGCTCCCAATCACCTTCCTGTTGATCACTAGTGCTCACCCAAGTTTACTGCAGTAAACTTCAGAGGGTGATTACCATTTAACGACAGCAATTTTGATCGATCTACCACCGCAGTTGAAACCTCCCCTGGAAGGACTTACCACTAGACAACATGTTCAAGCCCATCTCCCCCAATACATGCCAGTGCACACGGTGACCGCGTTAATGGCAAGCCTGTGCGCGCGCTCTGCTGCTGTTGGCCGCGCCCAAGATGGAATCTTGCTCGAGCCCCTACTCCTCTTGTCGCCCCTGCGCGCGTGACCGTGTCCAACGTCTTCCTCTCGTCGTCGCTGTTCCCCTGGACCCCTCTCCCCCTCCATCTGCTTCCTCACCGATGCAAGCCGTAACGTGCCCACGGACGAACTGTGGCGATTTGGCTCGGTTCGTCGCCGTCGTCATCCTCCCTGCGCTCCTTTGGCCTCCTCTTCCCCGTGACCTCTCCCCTGTGCCTCCCTAGTCGCCTGCCTATGAGCTCATGCGCGTGCACACGCGTCCGCGGCGATGACCGCTCGGCCTCCTCGCCCTGCGGCTATATAAGCCCACCCCTAGGCCTCTCGACCTCACCACTCGTCTCCTGCACCTCCACTAGCCCCGCCCAGCCTCTCAAATGAGCTCGACCTACTCCCCTGCCCCTCCATGGCCGCCATAGCCGCCGCGGTGCTCGGCTCAAAGTCGTGCAGCCCCGGCCTCCTCTCCCTCTTTCTCCACCTCCAGGCAAACCACTAGACCCCGGCGAGCCTCCCCACCCATTCGCCTCCTCCTCCAATGGCCTCTGGCCATGAGCTCCATCGCCGCCCGAAGATGCCGTCCGCCACGGCCCCGTCCCCTCTCACCTCGGAGCCCCTCGACGGCCGTTCTGCGCACCGGCGGGCGCGCCTCGTTCCCCCGAGCACGCCGGTGGTCGGAGCACGGCATACAGTGCTCGGAGTCGACCGGACGAGTGCCGGCGACGAGCTCCTTCTCTGCTCCGTCGGGCAGGCGTGAGGAGAAGAAGGAGATGGCATCCCCACCCTGCCAGCTGGCCATGGGCCCTGCGGGTCCCACGCATCAGTGCGCCAGCCACCGGCCCCGCCTTTGCCACGCTGGATAAGTGGAGGCGTAATCCGATGGATTACGTCTTCGCTTGTCCAAAGCGTATTCTTCTTCAACGTCAGCACAGAATGTGTTTTCACTTCAGTGAAAACGTATTTACAGGAGTGCGCTTTCTGTTTTTCCAGCAGAGGGCCCGTTTGTGATGATTTCTTTACAGATAGGTCCCTGGCAGAAAAACATTCATATCTTTTTACTCACAACTCCAAATGAGGTGATTCCAAAGCCCACTTCTTGTTTCGTCGATCCCGTTCTGTTGGTATCATTTTCATTATGCTTCAACATTCTGAAAATGACCATTTTGCCCTTGCGCTTAATCAGCCTCCTTCGAGAATGAACGTTTTCCGGCGATTCTTTTCGCGAGCTTCTCGCACTTTCTCCTGGTGATTTCTTCCACCCCAGGCAGGCCACACCCTCCATTTGCATGATTGCAATGCAGTGACATGGTTTATTTCTTTGAACTTGTTTAAAATATTGCATTAGCTATGTATGATTTGTTCATGGCATTTCCCGGAGTATTGTTTTGATCTTGATATTGCCATGATATTGCTTGGAGTTCTAGGACTTATGATTATGTGGATGACATGTTGCCTTTGGATTATTATTGGCTTTTATGATTAGTTTCATGGTGGTTTTGGATATGATATCTTGGAGTATTTGCTTTGGATGTCATGTTGCCTTTGGATTATTAGTGGCTAGTAATATTTTCATCATGATGCTAGTTGATATTATATTTTGGAGTATGATGTTGGAGATGATGCTTGCATGTGGATCATAGTTGGATAGCTAGTTCTTGATATTTGAGTAGTACTATTATTGTTCTTGGATTTATCATGATAGAAGTGTTATGCTATCCTTGGAGTATTTTGTTATATCGATAGTATGCTTGGATTATTTGTTGGATATTGCTATGACTTGGATTATAGGTTGATAGATGGTATCGGAATATCAGTTAGCACAGTTATATGTTTGGGGATAAATTCCGTCATTAAGTTGGTCAGGTGCCACCGAACCGGGCTTTTCTAGTGCAACCACATTTGCCTTTATGGGAAGGCACTAATGCGATGCTATTGTCATGCCTCTCGCCGGTGCCTCCAACGAGGGAAGGTTATGGGCGCGCGCTACCCTGATCAGGTAGGCGGACATAAGCCTTGTGTGCCCGTTGTTGTTGTACCCGGGTTGTCCCGGTGTGGGACATTTATGTTTTGGCCACGACGGTGGTCGTTGTGTCTTTGGTAGACACGGGGCCACCCAGGACTAGCCCAGTGGGGAGTGAGTCGGAGTGGCCGGGAGAGTATCATGGCAGTAGATCGGTTTTGTCGGAATGCCGTTGGTGCACCCAAATGGGAGCGCGAGGCCATGGATTCTGTGGTGTGAGTAAAGTGCGCTACCTCTGCAGAGTGTGTGTGTTTAATCTATCGATAGCCGCGTCCTCGGTCATGGGCATGGGTTCGTACTAGGTCACACTGATCGATCAACACTCACATGATGGAATGACTTTTAGGTGATATATATATATATATATGTTGATATTTGAGCAGTAACAGTTTGGCAGTATGTTGATGATGATGTTTGAGACCAAGTGTTGGTCATGGTAGTGATCGCCGGAAAGATCACCGTTTGAGACCAAGTGTTGGTCATGGTTGTGATCGCCCGAAGGATCACTGTTTGGTTTTGATCACGAGGTGATCGAGATGGTACATTGCTTGGCCGGTTAGCCAGAAGAGATACGGTTATGGAAATCTGAGATGGTGATTTATCAGTATTGTATCAGCTTCTTACCATGCTTAGTAGTTGCTTCATCATGGTAGTTGTTAATTAATTAACCTATTAATGCTATGTTATTGTCTTGCCTTGATGTTGATGGTTGTTGTGAGCTTGCAAGTACATTCAATGTACTGACCTGGCATGTCATGCCAGATTGCAGGTGATGCCATGATTGCTTGCTTGTTTGTCGAGGTTGCCGTGCGTGCGAGCTAGATCGTGTCCCAGCCAGAGTCCCTGCGGAGTGGAGTTCACCACCTTCATCGTTGTTCCGCTGCTAGAAGTATTCCGCTGCTACGAGTTGTTTCGCTATTAACATAGATCAAATGTAGTGTCGCAGGCGTAGTGTCGCCGTGCTGATGTGCTTGTTTGTAACATCAGACCCTTGTATTATTATTCTTGTAATAAGAGCTGGTTTGTTCTATGCTAAGCAGTGCCGTATTCCAAAGACTTCTCCTCGATCTCTGGGCTGGAATACGTGGTGTTTCGGTTTCTCTGAGTCAGGGTGCCACAACGCTTGGTATCAGAGCAGGTTTGGCTGTAGGACGCACTAGTCAGCGCGAGCGGCAGAAACCGATAGTTTAAAGTCCGGCTTGTTTATTGCATTTGGTTGCTGCATTTGTTTGTTGCATAGCATGCATATAGCCTTATTATTTGTTACTAACGGTTTATCTGGTGAGTGTAGTTGGCATCGATTCGGATCCACTACAGCTCAGCCTCTACAATTCTCTAGTTCCTTTTTCTTTCGGTGTTTGGTGTCATTTCTGTCCCAGCAGAGTGATGCCAAGTGATCCCGACACTGTTTGCAAAAATGGTGCTTGGGTGTCGTGCCGATTTCTTTCTTTCAGCCTCACCTCTCGTATCGGTGGTAGGCATGCTTCTATCCCGGATCGTCCTTTTTATTTTGTCGTGTTGGCAACCCTTAATGATCTTAGTCATCACGAAAGGCAATGCCAACAGACTCAGTTTTTCCCCGCTATCCTTATTTCTTGGACGAGTACGGATATTTTCCGTCCGCTTGATAATAATGTGGTCGCGACATTCGTGTCCTGCTACATGGTTACCAAGTACGTCCTCGCCTCCGAGCTAGTCCAGGTTGCTACCTGTCTAAGCTAGCACTTGGTGTAGCGCTGTTTACACCAATTCTTCCTCACATTTATTCATCCTCCTGCACATCGTCACAGCATGCTAGATCGTAGAACTGAAGATCCCGCGAGATTTGTGTGCTTAAGTGGGCATGCATATTGTGTGACTAGCAGTAATATGTGACATTGATTATGTGTGAATTAATTGTTGTTGTGTGCTTTTGTTTAGTTGAGTTTTCTTTTGCTTCTTTCTTTTTGGGCCCCGGTGTTACATTACTTTTCCCCTATAAAGAGTTGCTCATGAACTGACATCGGACTCGAAGAAGCAATAAGGATTTCAAATAATTTGAAGAAGCTCAACTGAACATTATGGTCCACCCAGTCAACTGCATTATGGCATTAATATCTACTCAGATTACCAATAATGTCTTGGATTGATTATCAACATCAAGTCCCCATCAGTACCAAATCCTCACAATAGTAATGATCAAGTCAGCAGCAAGACAAGTCAGGTACAAGTCCAACGGTATATTTTCAGACAGAGGTATGGATCATATACAATATTTTGGCTCAGCAATGCATGATGCTTGAAATATGTTATCATCCAAAATAAAATCAGAATGTGACATGCTCGAGGAAGACAGTCAAACCATTTTTCTCATGCAAATAACCAGCCTCAGAATATTATGGGCGTGTGTATGGATTCCAGTATGCATATCAGTATGAAGTTTTGGATATAAGAAACCCAGTATTATTCCACATGCTATCGGATGAAATCTATGCGGCAAGGCTCCTTAATTTTTCCTCAGCATGACATGTGAACAATTTCCGGCCCACGATACCCAGTCTTTCTCAGCAAGATACCTCAGTAAAAGCTTCTGATAGACGGAAATGAATTTTTCTCAACAAGCAAAGCCAAGGAGAAGCTTCTCAAGTACGGAACTCAGGCTTCTCCAGCACAATAATCAGACCAAGCCTCGTGTGTAAGCTATAGAGCCTTCTTCTGCACGGTACCCAGACAAAAGCTTCGAGCAGCAGCTAACGAGTCTTCCTCAGCAAGCTACTCGGATGGCTTCTTTCGTAAGTGATTCAGTCTGCGTCAGTATCATACTTTTACACCGTCCTTAGAGGTTATATGATGAGTTGCCAATGTATGGCAGCACCGCTCAAGAATCAGACTCACAACATTTTGTCAGAAGCACAAATTAGTGAAGGCATAGGTCTTCTTCAGAAATCAAATGTTCGGCTACATACCTTTCCACACATATGGTGAGCCTGTATCCCCAGTCAGATCAGTCACTCATACGAGATGCGACAAGGATCCAACATATATACCTAAGGAAAGGAAGGATCCCACAACCTCACGAGTCAGGCAAAGGAAAATAAGCAGAAATACATCTCATGAATTACAAGGATCACCAAGATCTGGGGATGACATCACAGAATCAACAGTCTTGACAATGGTCATCAAGGTCATTATTCCCGCACCAGACAAGACATAGGTCAGAAAACAAGCACAAGGAATAATGTCAAAAATATTAATCACATCCATGGTCATACGAAGAATCAAGGACATGCGTGGCCAAGTTATTTCAGCAAGGTATCCTGACAAAGAAAATCATGACCGTCAAAAGGATGAGACTAACAGCAATGGTATGCTGATTTTTGCATGACTATCATGGTCCGGATACCCAAGTCAGTTAGTGGCCAGATTATATATGGAGCCAGACAGGCATAACCTCAGAGGATTACTCTGCTCTACCAGGATTTCATATCCCGCTGACCCGATTAAAATGGTTAGTGTGGAATCTCCATGTCTGTTTTGTCAGATCCCAGATTCTTTTGCAACCTGAGCAGTTTGACTTCAGTGACAGTATAAAGCATTGCACAGCCTATTACCACATCTGGGTATACCGACAACATGGGCAAATAAAAAATCGAACAATCAGCTCAGACCCGGTATACTCACCAACGGAATCACGTACACGGTCAGTCTGTCAGGAAAAAGCAATTATCCGTCAGCCCCTGTCAGGCCAGTCTCAACATGTAAATATTTGAGGTATCACACAACTATAACTCCATACACCGTTATATTGCTCACGACAGAAGGCAGTCAAATCTCTGGTATATGCCACATGCTCGAGCCAAAGGAAATAAATCAAGATAAATCGGTGCCACCTATGAGCAGTCAGATCCCGTCAGAAGATGGCCATGATTAATTCTAAGAATTTATTGAACCCAGAAGCCTTGCATTTATTTGAAGAAACCCCATGACAGAAGTAAAAAGGTTTTTATGACCAAAGAAAAATTTATGCTCAGATCCATTGGATATCACCACAGATATGAGAAAATTTACGTCAGCAAAAGGAAGTGGTATATGAGCAAAAACCCGGCAGAATTTGGGGACAGGTGAAGCAAGCCAACCCCAGAGCAAGGTAAGTTGATCACCTGAAATTCATGGGGGGAACAATAAATAAAGGAAAAAGGATGCCCGAATTGGAAATGGTATCCTCAAGTCATAACTTGTTCCCAGAGCAACTAAATCTCGAGGACGAGATTTCTTTAAGGGGGTAAGGGTTGTAACAGCCTGGATTTTGGCCCTTTTCTTTTTCTTTTGATTTATTGGTTTTTGCTCTGTTTTTCTTTTTGGAGTGGTTCTGTGGCCTTGCCACCTGGGAAATCATCCTCATCCCCCCTCCCAAGTGGCTCATCGTTCTCAAAACCTTGCCAAGACAATGTCACTCCACTGCTTGACCAAACCCTAATTTCTTTTTCTAGGGAAAATTCCTTTTTCTATTAAAGGAATGACCCTGTCTGCCCTATGTTGTGAAGCAACCTATATTTCTGTCCATCCATAAATTCCCAAATAATTCTCGTAATTTCTTTGGATCATATATTGCTCAAATATGCCCAAACTTTCCTGTCCTAGCCCAAGAATAATTCTCCAAAAATTATTCTTCATTTATCTCCAGAGTGGCACTTTGTGAAGGAAGTGCCACCTATACAATCTTGTTTGCTCCCAAACTTGTTGGGCATTCTTTTATGTCCAAATAATTGCCACATGCCAAAATTCAACTTTATTTGCCTAGCCAATCTTCCTCAGCGATTTTTCAAAGTTTCTGTCAAACAAAAGCCACTTTGAAGCAAGTACTAGCTAGGAGCATCCAAATGAGTTGAAATTTTGCATGCCTCAAAGTTAAAAGGATGAATGTTCTTCTTACCCTAACCCTCGCAGACAACTCCATTGCTCCCAATCACCTTCCTGTTGATCACTAGTGCTCACCCAAGTTTACTGCGGTAAACTTCAGAGGGTGAATATTATTTAACCAGAGCAGTTTTGATCGATCTACCATCGCAGTTGAAACCTCCCCTGGAAGGACTTACCACTAGACAACATGTTCAAGCCCATCTCCCCCGATACATGCCAGTGCACGCGGTGACCGCGTTAATGCCAAGCCTGTGCGCGCGCTCTGCTGCCATTGGCCATTCCCAGGATGGATTCTTCACTACAAAAAAAGACACAACCGTGACATTTTGGGCCGAACAAAAAAGATTTCGGTCATACATATGACACTTCTATGACGATAATTGTGACAAAACCCAGTATCATCATAGATGTGGTGGGCTCCTACTTCTATGACAAAAAATCATGACAGAAAATGGGCTTTTCGTCCTGGCGGGTCGGAGACGCAGCTGCATGACATTCTTTGGGCCGTCCATGACGGAAAAAACCGTGGTAGAAGCGAGGGCGAGGAAAATTTCGGGGAGTTCCCGGTTACGGTGGGAGGTCGGGGGCCGAGCGATGCGCGTTTCTCTCGTACACGTACGCGCGTGTGTGCGAGGCGTTGGCTCTAACTGAACCCGAGCGAGGCGTTGGGCTCTAACTTAACCCGAGCGATTGCACTGCAGGCTACGCGTTACTGAACCTGAGCGATCGATCGATGGCTGTTAACTGAACCCGATCGAGCGATTCCTTCGCTACTGCAGCTAACTGAAGCCGGTCGATGCTGCCTCTGGATGAATAGTGAGCGTTGCTGGGGGGCTTGGATGAACAGTTCCCGGTGGGGGTGGATGAACAGTACCCCGTGGTGTTGCCTCTGGATGAACAGGACCCCGATCGATCGAGCCGGTTGGGGCTAGATGAACAGGACCCCTTGGAGGGCGGGATGAACAGGACCACCCCGTGGAGGGCAGAATGAACTGTAGACGGTCGCAGGCTGGATGAACAGTAGCCCGTGGAGGGGTGGTTGAACAGGAGCCCGTGGAGAGGGCTGGTTGAACAGTAGCCGGTGGAGTAGCGCGTGGTGGAGGCTGGATGAACAGGAGCCCGTGGATGAACAGTCACAGGTGGAGGCTGGAGGAGGTCGACGGTGGATGAACAGTAGCCCGTGGAGGCTGGAGGGGGTCGACGGTGGAGATGAACAGTATCCCGTGGAGTCCTGTTTTGCGGTACGCCACACCCCTCCCGATGAACAGGACCCCCGTTTCGACCGTAGCGCTCCAACACAAGTCCGTTTCCTCCGTTTTGCGGTACGCCACACCCCTCCCGTTCAACAGGACGCCCGTTTCGACCGTAGGAGATCCGTTTCCTCCGTTTTGCAGTACGCCAGACCCCTCCCGATGAACAGGATCCCATTTCGAACGTGGCCGGTCGAACGCAAGGCCGTTTTCACCGTTCTGCGTTACGCCAGGCCTCGTTTCCATCGCCTGTTCCATCCAAGACCTCCCGATGAACACGACCACGCATTCCGTTCCGACCCAGCCGGTTGGCTCCCACGCGTTCCGTTGCCCCCTGATGAACACGACGCATTCCGTTGCCTCCCCATGAACACGATGCATTCCGTTGTCTCCCCATGAACATGACGACGACGCTATTTCTCCGTTCCGACCCAGCCATGTCAACGAGCCCTCGCCATACGTATGCGCGAGTAGGCGTTCGAGACCCCGCCCGTATGTACACATACGTGGCCGTATTTTCTTTCTTGCACCCTGGCCGCTGTACGTACGTGTACATGCTTACGTGCGAGCCTCTACTACGACACGTTCGCGCCTCTACATCCACCAGTATATATGTACGTACATGTTCGCGACCAGAATGACAACGCTACGTACGCTTCGACCAGGTGGGTCCCGACTGTCAGGCACTTCCTTGCGTGCGAAGATGTAGCTGGTGGGTCCCAGCAGTTAGGGGGGCGAATCGTTTTTTTGCCCGGACGCACTTCCTTGCGTGCGAAGGTGTAGCTGGTGGGTCCCAGCAGTCAGGGGGGAAATGTTTTTTTCGCGAAATACGGTGGCCTGTCCGGTGGGTCCCCGCTGTCAGGTGGAGGAATAATTATTTTGCACGTAATAAGGAGGCACTTCCTTGCTGCGGCCGTGGACCCAGCTGTCAGCGTCTCCACGCACAGTACTCTTCCGATGGAAGTCGGTCGTTGACCACATTGACTACGCCGCGCCGAGAGCACCACGGCGGTGGACGACGGTGAGGCCTAGGAAGGGGACGACATGGAGGCAGGGAAGACTCGGCAGTTGTTTCCCACGTGGAGGGGAGTACGACTGTACGAGGGTTTACTGGTTCGTCTGCCGTCGCCGGAGAATAACAGCAGGTGTGGGTGAGTAGAGGGATGGCTAGGCCAGTGATGGGAGTACGGTAGGGCGGTGAGGCCTGCGGGGCAGCACAGCCGGCCGCGGGGAGGAGGGAGCAGACAGTCCTGCCGGCGCTTGTTTGAGCGGCTGGAGCAGGAAGAGAAGAGATTGAAGAAGCACGACGGCCGTTGGATGGACATCCAACAACCAGTGCTTGTGCGTCAACCTTTTTTTTAGGAAAGCCTCAAATCTGTGGAAAATAGCATACAGCCCATCTGCCATTATTTCTAATAATTTACAGCCCATTTGCTAATTCTTAAGGTTTTTTTGGAGCCCATATTCTTTTTGTTAGCATTACAGCCCATATTGTGGCCACGGTTAAAAAAATATACGAAATTTTGCATATTTCGGTGCGGTCCGAACTGTTTTTAATCCCGAAATTTCGACTCACATTAAAACTGATTTTAAAAATAAATGTATATCAATATAAAATCCAACAAATTCTCCACGCATAAAAATTAATGTAATTTCAAATCTTGAAATGAAAAAAAAGATATTTGAAACTAATTGCCGGTTTGATGTGTTTTAAAAATGTACAACCCATTTCTCATTACTGATGGGCCATTTTCTTGGCAGCCGAATGAAAGCTCTCCTCGTCTTGAAAGATTTGAAGCCCAACAGGCCTGACAAAGCGACTTACTTGGCAAATCACAAAAAAACTGGGCTGTGGCCGTGGACCCAGCTGTCAGCCTCTCCACGTACAGTACTCTTCCGATAGAAGTCATTCCTTGACCACGCCGCGCGGAGAGCACCACGGCGGTGGACGACGGCGAGGCCTAGGAAGGGGACGACGTGGAGCCGGGGAAAACGCGGCAGTGGAAGCCCGCGCAGAGAGGAGTACGAGGGTTCACTGGTTCGGCTGCGGTGTGAGGCTGCCGTCGCCGCAGGGCCTGGCCAGCGGTGGGAATAGTAGGGGGTGGTGAGGCCTCTGCGGCAGCACAGCCGGCCACGGGAGGCAGGAGCATGCGGCACGACCGGCGCTGCTTTGGGCGGCTGGAGCAAGAAGGCCAGAGGTTGAAGAAGCACTACGGCCGTTAGATGGACATCGTACGGTCACTGGAGCTAGAATCGTTCATATTGACTAAGTTGACAAAGCCCTTCGTCCCCGTCAACTTAGTAGGCCCACAAGTCAGCCTCCCACCAAGGTGGGTCCCAGCTACTCGGGGGAGTATTCATATTTTTGTGCATAATAAGGAGGCACTTCGGTGGGTCCGAGCTGACAGCGGGGGGAACATTTTTTTCGCGAAATACGGTGGCCCGTCCGGTGGGTCCCAGCAGTCAGGGGGAAACGATTTTTTCGCAAAATACTGGTGGCCCATCCGGTGGGTCCCCGCTGTCAGGTGGAGGAATAATTATTTTCCGCGTAATAAGGAGGCACTTCCTTGCGGCTGCCGTGGACCCAGCTGTCAGCCTCTCCATGTACAGTCCACGTCCGATGGAAGTCGTTCCTTGACCATGTTGACCACGCCACGCCGAGAGCACCAGGGCGGTGGACGACGGCGAGGCCTAGGAAGGGGACGACGCGGAGCCGGGGAAGATGCGACAGTGGATGCACATGCGGAGAGGAGTACGAGGGTTCACTGGTTCGGCTGCGCTGCCGTCGCCGCAGAATAACAGGGGGTGTGGGTGAGTGGAGGGATGGCCTGGCCAGCGGTGAGAGTAGTAGGGGGCGGTGAGGCCTCCGCGGCAGCACAGCCGGCCATGGGAGGCAAGAGCAGGTGGCACGACCAGCGCTGCTTTGGGCGGCTGGAGCAAGAATACCAAAGGTTGAAGAAGCACGACGGCCGTTGGATGGACATCGTACGGTCACTCCAGCTAGAATTGTTTATATTGACTAAGTTGACAAAGCCCTTGGTACGTCAACTTAGTAGGCCCACAGGTCAGCTTCCGAAACGGTGCTCCCCAGATGTCAGGGGGAGCAATCTTTTTTGGGCGGGTGAAGCTAGAATATCCGAGATTGAAGAAGAAGCACGGCATCCGTTGGATGGACATCCAGCGGCCACTGCTGCTAGAACCGTGTGTTGACTATAAGTTGACAAAGGCTTGCATACGCGTCAACTCTGTTTTTTTAGGGGACGCGTCAACTTAGTAAGGCCAAAAGTGTGTGGCAGAGAACTTATAGCCCATTTGAGATTTGTAAGAATCTGTAGCCCATTTTTGAATTCTAATGGAATTTACTACAACCCATTTACAGTTTGTTAAAAGTACAGCCCATTTCAACCAACCGATCAAAACAGAATTCAATAAAATTTCCCACATTTTGATGGGATCCGAAATATTTTTATCCCGAAATTTCTAGTTAGATTAAATACAATTTCAATATAAATTTATATTACGTAAAAATCCAACGAAACATTGCGCTCGCAACAATTAATGAAATTAAAATTTTCAATATCCAAAAATAATATTTTATAAAGTAATCACGTGTTTGGTGCATTTTTTATAGTTACTGCCCAGTTTTTATAATTACATCCCATTTATTATTTCTTAAAGCCCATTTTCTTGTTAAGCCTAATGCATCCCTCCTAGGAAAGATTTACAGCCCAGCGGGGCGGAGAATAACAACTTGACCTTGCCTGGGTATTCTAAAAAAAAGTATAGCTGGGCTAGCCATTTTCAGCTTGAAAAAATTTAATATCTGGGCTGGATATCTGGCCTGGGCTAGACGGGCCACAGCCCGCCCAGTTAATACCTACAACGATGTTTTCGTTGTTGTTCAGAGGAGAAAAATTAATATCTGGGCTAAACATCGAAAAACTCTGTAGTGCTCACACCTCAAAAACACTAATACTGCTCGAGTTGCTTGGTCCCAGCTGTCGGCCGCTTCTTGTGCAATTCTCTCGTTTATTGACTACTACATAGGTTGACAATGGTGTGGGACCGTGATGTCAGGAAACCAGGAGGAAGCAAAATAAATTATAGTTATATATATATAATAAGGAGGCACTTGCGTACGTGAGGCTATGGACCTGGTGGGTCCCCATTGTCATCCTCTCCAAGTAAAGTCATCTCCTCGACCGCGCGCGCTTTTCGTGCGAAACAGTCAGCGCCGCCCACCCCGCTTCCCGGTGGAGGCGATTGCTCCGCCTTCAAATGACACAAGTGCCGTCTGTCCGTCCATCTGCCGCCCACATTAATGATACGCGGTTGCCGAGGCGGCTACTCCGGCACCACACGTCCGTCCCTCCGCCCGCCCACCATTGCTATATAAGCTGCTGCGCCGGCCATAGCCGCAGTCATCCGCATTAGTTCCCTATCTCCTGTCCACACCACTACTGCCCACCATGGCTTCCTGTGACACCCAAGTTTTTATTGGATTTTTCAAAAGATTTTTATTTGACTTGAAGGGAGTGATTTAAAAATTTTCTTCAAGAGAACACTCACTCTCAAATATTTCTTTTATGGCAAAAAATTTATTTGAATTTACCCAAGATCCTCCTTTGGTCTTGGAGGTCCTTGCTTTTCATTTGGGCTCAAGACAAAATGTTTTTCAGTTGAGAGAATAACTTTTGAAAACCTTTTCTTGAATTTGCACTATGGCTTTTGAAAAGTACTTTGCCACTTTCAACTATTCCTTCTTGTCATGGCATAAGTGCAAATCCTCTCTCCTAACCCTTCCCTCACCTCTGGATCATGATTTGCATCAAATCCAGCAAGTTGAACCCCCCCATGTATTCATTTCTATTCAAACAAGTTTTTGTCTTCTCTTATAGCACTTGCAGATTTACAAAGGAACCCCACTGTCTGTTTTGATTTTTGGCCCCAAACTTCTTTCCCCTCCTAGTCCTTTGAACCCTCAACCTGGAACCATAAAGATCCACTGGTCTCCAGTTCAAAAATTTCAAACTACATCAGCTGCAAGTTTGGACCAGATTTGCTAAATTTGGTGAAATTCATTCAAAACTTTCTCCAAAAATTCCAAGTAAATTCATGCAGCCTCTGGGTGCTTTGAGTGATCATCTCACCAAGTTACAGCTCCAGAAAAACTTATCTCTTTACCAAAACCTACTGTCGAACACCTGCATTGCTTGGTCACTGTCAAGTTCAGTTAACTTCAGAGTTCAGTCAGTGCTCACTGTCGTTTTCTTCAGAAACGGGCATCGATCTCGCCAGTGCCATCGCGTCGCCTTGCTCCTCGTCCTCGACCACTTGTTCCTGCACCGCACGAGTGCCTGGCATCTTGCGGGCGTCGGCGACGAGCAGCAGAAGGTGCGCCGCCCCGTGACCGACGCCGGCGGCGGCTTTGCGGGCGCCAGCGGGAGACACGGCGCCGCCGACTCCACCCAGCACCGCCCAAACCACCGGAGCCCGCCGCGTGGCCGTCCACTCCCCCGAATGCGCTGCCGCTCTCGTCGTGAACCCCAGGGCGCGGAGCACGCTCTCTGCCGCCGTTGAGCCCGTGCGGTGACCTCACCGTGGGCAGACGCCATTACGCCAGGGCCAGCTCCGTTTAGCTGCAAAACGAGTCCCGTAACATCCATTGATGCTACTCGACCGCTAAAACCCCCTGCCAACCCACTGCTCCGCCGTAATCGCTCGCCGGAGATTCTCCGTTCACGGCCACCCCGTCGATCTGCCTATAAATAGAGGTCCCGAGCTTCAACTCGAGCACCCACCAGCCCTACACTTCCCCTAGAGCACGCCCAGCCACTGGAAGAGCCCCGAGGAGGTCTCCTTCCTCGACTCCGGCCGCCGCGATCCGCCACGGGATCCAGCCCGATTCGCCCCCGTGTGTGCTCCGCAGCCCCCATTCTCTTGCCAGTAGTTTCTCCTTGCATCACCCGTTCTGACCCGCGCCTCAATTCGTACTTTGCAGCCCTCCACCGGAATTCCCCAACCTCACCCGAACCGCCGTCCGCCGGAGATAGTGTCGCCGTCGACGTGGTGCTCCCCGTTGGACGAGTCCACCACCCACCGACGCGGAAGAAGACACTGAAGCTCTTGGTACCCTCCGTTTCTCCTAACTCGCCGTGGTTCGACGCCGGCGTCCATCGCCGTCTTCGGGCGCCGGCGAGCTTTCAAACCTGACATGCGGGCCCCGCGTGTCAGCCTCTGTTTTATTTCCCCGAACCGTTTTCTGCTGGCGCCTTCGGGCAAAATACGTTTTCTCCTTGCGCTTGCGCATTCCCAACCGAAGCGTTTTCTGTTTTCTCAGTTAAAACCCTGAAACTTTTCTGTTTCATTACAGAAAGGTCCCTGGACAGAAACCTTTATAACTTTTTAATGAAAAGGTATTTTTGAGTGATTCTTTTTCTGTCAATCCCCAAATTTTGTCTAGTTTTTTATGGGATTTATTTGAAAAATATTTGGCAAAGTTTCTGTGCATGTGTTGGTTTTCACGTTAGTACCCCGTTTCGTGATTGCCGTAGGTTCCGGGAGAGGGGACGGAGCCGCGAACTTCGCTGAGCTAGACTCCGACTTCTCCGAACCAGGCAAGCATGTTTGAACATTTGATATGGCAGATGTTTTGCATGTTCGTGTGAAAGTTTGTGCGTGGCATGTGAGTGTCGATAAATACCTCGTTGCTTGTAAGGCAACGACCCGGTTGTTCCGAAGTTGCGATGACCTCTGATGAGAGGTGGCCTAATCATGTGGTGACATGAAGGGCAGCAAGGTGGTACTGTTGTAGCATGCCAGCCTTGTGTCATCCGACTCTCTTCGACGTTAACGTGGTTGGAGCCACGTTATCGATCTTTTCCCCGCATGTTCCAAAGTTGCGATGACCTCTGATGAGAGGTGGCCTAATCATGTGGTGACATGAAGGGCAGCAAGGTGGTACTGTTGTAGCATGCCAGCCTTGTGTCATCCGACTTTTTCGACGTTAACATGGTTGGAGCCGTGTTATCGTCCCTTCCCCTTTCCGTGCTACCACATATCTCATTGCCAGGATACGGTTTAGTAAATTGGTAACCTCTTTCCGTGTACACACCAAACAGAGAGGCCGGGATGATGGTACCTTGGCCCAGGATTAAAGCCAGTCATTCGGTCAGGGGGCATGGGTGTTTCCGGTTGGGACCGAGAGGGGGGGCACCCCCTTGTAGCGCGCGTATAGAAATTTGATCCCATGCTACGCGAGGTTGTAGCCTCCCCGACTCAGGGTTTTTCCTGAATTTTGCCGAGGGTGATCCCTGGCTTCGGATGGTTAAATTGGGTGTGTACTGGTTAGACGTGTTCCTTCCAGAACACCGTAGACGGAACTAGTCACCGTGACTACTGAAATCCGTTGGCTGTGGTTAAGTACAAACTCTGCAGAGTCAATTCTTTCCAAATCATCGTATCCATGATCAGTAATGTAGACTTTATGTCCAAATCTGTCCGTGTGAAAATCTTGCCCCGGTGAACAAGCTCAAGTGGTAAATTCAATTTTATTGTTATTCCTGTGGATGGACTAACCTTATATTTGTCTCGTGCTTATGATAAGTTATATTCCCGAATTATTGTATTGTTGTGTTACAATATAAGCCCTTTATGAGACGTCGCGCAGACGTCCGACTATGGCGTGTACTCGTTTCTCACTTTAAATAAAAGCCCTTTATGCGATGTCGCTCAGACGTCCGACTGCGGCATGTACTGTCTTTCCTTTCTGTTATAAGTCCTTTATGTGGTGTCGCCCCGACGCCCGACTGTGACATTATTATTCTGCATTTTCCGCTCGAGGAGTCTTTCAGACACTCGTTTGGCACCTGTATTATTATTCCGCATTTTCCTCTCGAGGAGTCTTTCAGACACTCGTTTGGCACCTGTATTATTATTCCGCATTTTCCTCTCGAGGAGTCTTTCAGACACTCGTTTGGCACCCGCATTACTATTCTGCAGTTTCCGCTCGAGGCGTCATTCAGACCCTCGCTTGGCACCCAGTATTTACTATCTCTGAGTCTGATCGCACTGATTTACTTATTCATGTGCTTCATGTTTGCATTTGTTATACCTTATGTCCGAACTGTCTTGCGAGTACTTTCATAGTACTCACCTGGCTTGTTGATTTGGCCAGATGTTGACGAAGGCGATCTCTTGGATGAAGAGTTTGATAGCGCGTCCGACGCCTAGAGGAGTCCCAGTCAGTCCTGCGCGATCCCGGATATTGGTCACTTGTATCGTTTACGCTTCCGCCACCCGCAATAAGTATTCTCGAGCCTCACTCCGACGCTCGAAGAGTTGTAGTATTCTGGAATCATGTCACTCGCTTCGCGATGATATTTCCACCAACGTTTTTATCGTGAGTTAGAAGTTTGCCACCCTATCCACCGTATTGTTTTATCGGCGTGCATGTAATAAATTGTTGGGCAGTCTTTGCTCAACTTTGTATTATATTTAGTACTCCTGGTATCTTTTTTCTGTGACCAATGTATTGTCTATCAGTGAGAAGGAATTCTTCCTCGCTGGTCCGTAACAGGGATTGGTTTCTCAATAATTATTTTATTGAAAAACCGGTCGTGACAAGCTTGGTATCAGAGCCAGGCTGACTGTAGGAAGCCACTAGGTGCGATCGCTAATCGGTTATTAGCGTCTTTAGTGCTTCTTCAGCATTTTGCAATTGTAGCTATTTTCTGTTGGTCATCATAAA
This sequence comes from Triticum aestivum, assembly GCF_018294505.1. Lineage (NCBI taxonomy): Eukaryota > Viridiplantae > Streptophyta > Magnoliopsida > Poales > Poaceae > Triticum > Triticum aestivum. The sequence continues at coordinate 498,926,845 of NC_057799.1, forward strand.
ATTTATGACATGACTACTCAGAATTTTTGCCTACTTTTGTAGATGGCTGGCAGCGGCTGTGAGAATCGAGTGTTCACCAACGTGCCCGAGGGGTTTGTCAAGCTCCTCGTCTCCATCACCAAGCTCGCGATCGGGCCAGCAGCTCGCTCGGAGTTCACCCTCTATCAGCACAAGCTCAGTGACGACGTGTCTATGCACCAGGCTGTGGTGCAGTTCAAGGGAGGACGTTCAGCTGCACGCCATTTCTGTTTTACGGGAAGGGCCATGCCTACGGAGAGGCATGCCATGCGGATGGCTGCCCGTGAGGCGATAGCTCGCCTTCGGGACATCCTTCCTATGATGAAGACTCGTCGCTACAGCTACCTCCCATGCCATGTGCCTTACACCAGCCACTATGCGTTCGCCTGCCATCGGGGAGAGCGAGATGAAGCCGTCGAGATGGTTGTGGAGGATCTCAAGGCTCTGGAGGAGTCTTTCGACAACCTCGTAGATGATCTTGTGGCTGCCCGCATGGACTTAGTCCGGGGCGGTCCTGCCAGCAGGAAGGAGCTTCTCCACACGGCGCCACCTCTGACATTCGTCTCGTCTTCAGCCTCGTATGCACCGGCCATTTTGGCCACTGCTCGCCGTCTGCCTACCACTGAGGAGTTCGACCGAGTCATCGCTCCTACTCCAGTCAGAGCCGCACCGCCTGCCGCACGTGCTCTACCACCAGTCGCCCCCGCACCATCACCGCAGCGCAGCGTCGCACGCCAGGAACCAGCTAGAGAGGAGGAGGTTGATTCTCCTAGACCGCTGAGCCTTGCCATCGGCAAGGGGAAGGAGATCTTCACCATCTCCGACTGAGAGCACCGAGTAGCCGCGTGTTATGCCTGCTTGTATGATGTGTTGTTTTTATCTGTACGCTAGTTTGTATTGGTGTGTTTCCTGCCTTCCGGAGTAGTACGCTAGTTTTTAATAACATGTCAGGTTTGTGTACGCACAACCTGAGTGCTGTATCTTGTATTTGCTTTCGCATGTAAGATTTGTGTTAAGCACTTCTTCTCCGTGAAAATCATTTGTGTTTCTTTGAAAACCTAGGAGCCTTTTGATTTTTGCCTTTGTAAGAGTTTTCCTGCGCTACACGGTTTTACCTCATGGGTTTTGCAAATGATACCCCAGACTGGAAAAATGTCTCGCCCTTGGACTCGCTCTATTCCCAATCAGCCAGAAGAGGTTTACGGAACACAGACCAGCAACAATTTTACTCAGGGTCAGTCCAGCCAACAGGACAGCGAAGCGGCACTGTCTCAAGTATGCCGTCTCTTCGAGCAAAGTCAGCAACAACACCAAGAGATGATGAACCATGTCATCAATATGGGAAACCACCGTGAACCCTATCAACCACATTCCAAGTTATCTGAGTTATAGAAGACTCGCCCCTCAACTTTTGCTCACACCGACAGGCCACTAGAAGCCGATGATTGGCTTCGCGAGATTGAAAGGAAACTGATTATCGCTCAATGCTCAGATCATGAGAAGGTGCTTTATGCACCACACTACCTTACTGGAGCAGCCGCAGCATGGTGGGAAAACTTCCTACACATGCACCCCAGGGAACACAACATCACCTGGGAAGAATTCAAGGAAGGCTTCCGTGGGGCACACATTCCCAAGAGCATCCTAAAGATCAAGAAGAGAGAGTTTGATGACCTGAAGCAAAAAGGCATGTCCGTCACAGAATACAACGGCCAGTTTACCCAACTGTCTCGTTACGCCTACGACGAGCACATGACAGAAAACAAGAAGATGGAAAAATTCCTGGACGGCCTGGCACCAGCATTAAGATGCCAACTGATCGTACACACCTTTCCGGATTTTAAGACGCTGGTGGACAAGGCCATCACCCTGGAGAATGAGCGCCATAGTCTGGAAGATATCCGCAAGCGGAAGAGGGACAAGACGACTCTTGCCCGCAGCAACCGAGGCAAGACTGAGATCCCAAGGACAGACACAAGGAGATCCACGACTACTGAGCCAAGACCCGTCGGACAATTTCATGCCAGAGACAAGGAGTTCACATACCGTCCAGGGGTCACCTGCTATGCTTGTGGTCAACAAGGGCATTATGCTAAACAGTGCCCGAAGCCAAGAGACTCGGCACCCAAGCCGAACAATGGTGGAAACAATCCAGCCCCCAAGCGCAACAACTTCAATCCCAGCAACAACCACAGGAAGGGTCACTTGAACCATGTGACCAGGGAAGAAGCGCAGAATGCCCCAGACATCATGCTCGGTACGTTCCCTGTCAACACAGTACCTGCCACGGTTTTGTTTGATTCTGGAGCTTCCCATTTGTTCGTTTCGAAGAGTTTTGTTTCACAACATGGTTTTCCGATACTCCCCTTGGAAAAATCTATGATCATCAAGTCCCCTGGAAATAAGCAAATTGCTCAGGGTTACTGCCAAGGAGTGGTCATTGAGTTCGAAGGACTACCATTCCACGCGAATCTCATTGTGTTGGAAAGTAAAGGACTGGATGTCATTTTAGGAATGGACTGGTTGACCACCAACAAAGGATTCATCGACTGTTTCAATCGGACAGTGATTCTCACTCACCATCACGGCAAGGCTATAAGAGTTTCCGCCCAAGAAAGGCCACGATCACAGAAGCCAAAACTGAACAAGATGGACATCGCAGAATTAAGAAAAGTGCCAGTGGTATGCGAGTTCCCTGATGTGTTCCCAGAAGAACTACCAGGCATGCCACCAGACCGAGAGATCGAATTCAGCATTGAATTAGCACCGGGCACCGCTCCCATTTATAAGAAGCCGTATAGAATGGCACCCTCAGAATTGGTGGAGTTGAAGAAGCAGATAAAGGAATTATTGGACAAAGGATTTATACGAGCCAGCTCCTCACCATGGGGTTCGCCCGTATTGTTCGCCAAGAAGAAGGATGGGACACTGAGACTATGCATAGACTATCGAGCCCTCAATATGGTCACCATCAAAAACAAATACCCGATGCCACGGATAAATGATTTGTTTGACCAGCTCGCACAAGCTAAAGTATTTTCAAAGATTGATTTGAGATCAGGATATCACCAATTGAAGGTACGAACAGAGGATATCCCCAAGACAGCATTCACTTCCAGATATGGGTTATACGAGTTCACAATGATGCCTTTTGGTCTAACAAACGCCCCCGCATTTTTCGTCCACCTCATGAACAAAGTATTCATGAAATTCATGGACAAATTTGTGGTGGTATTCATTGACGACATTCTGGTTTACTCAAGGACACCAGAAGAACATGCTGAGCACCTCAGAATTGTTTTGGGAGAATTGAGGAAGCATCAGTTGTACGGCAAATTTAGCAAATGCGAATTTTGGCTAAGACAAGTTGGTTTCTTAGGCCATATACTGAACCAAGAAGGCGTGGCCGTAGACCCAGAAAAAGTCAAGGCCATACTAGACTGGAAGCCACCCGCGAATGTTACAGATGTGCGGAGTTTCCTAGGAATGGCCGGATATTACAGGAGATTTATTGAAGGATTCTCCACTCTGGCAAAACCTATAACACAGTTACTCAAGAAGGACAAGAAATTCGTATGGACGGAAGCATGTGAGCAGAGCTTCCAAGAACTCAAGAAGAAGCTGACAACCGCACCAGTCTTAACTGTGCCAGACATACACAAGAGTTTTGAAGTATATTGTGACGCGTCCCGAAAAGGTCTCGGATGTGTGCTAATGCAGGATGGCAAAGTTGTCGCATATGCCTCCAGACAGCTGCGAAAACATGAGGAAAATTACCCAACACATGACTTGGAACTAGCAGCAGTTATACATGCACTCAAGGAGTGGAGGCACTTTCTGTTGGGAAATCGTTGTGAAATATATACAGACCATAAGAGCCTCAAATATATTTTCACACAGCCAGAGCTGAATTTACGCCAACGACGCTGGTTGGAACTGGTCAAGGACTATGACGTCGGTATTCACTACCACCCAGGAAAAGCAAATGTAGTGGCCGATGCCCTTAGCCGAAACCCCAGCCCGGACAGTGACGGTCAGCAAAACTTGAGGCCTGAGTTTCAGCGAGAGTTCACTCGGCTCAACATGATGTTAGTCTCTGAGGGCACCATATCGAACCTGGAGATACAACCCACCCTAGTGGAACAAATCAAGAAGGCTCAACAGGGACATCCCAGTATCGAAGGCATAAGGAAGAACATGAATAGTAGTAAGACTTCAGAGTTCGTCACAAACAGTGAAGGAACATTGTGGTACCGAAACAGACTTTGCGTACCTAACATTGAGGAACTCAAGCAACAGATCTTGACGGAAAGCCACACCGCTCCATATTCTATCCATCCTGGAGGAACCAAAATGTACAAGGACATCCAGGAAAGATTTTGGTGGCACGGTATGAAAAGAGATATAGCCACATTTATTGCTTGTTGCGATTCATGTCAGCGCATCAAGGCCGAGCACCAAAAGCCAGCAGGGCTACTCCAGCCTAACAGGATACCGGAGTGGAAATGGGATGAAATCGGAATGGACTTCATTGTCAGATTACCCCGATCACAACGCGGAAATGATGCCATATGGGTCATCACAGACCGACTAACCAAGGTTGCTCACTTCATTCCCGTGAAGACTACCTACTCCACACAAAGACTGGCAAAACTTTATCTCTCCCGTATAGTTTGCTTGCACGGAGTCCCAAAGACTATAATATCAGACCGAGGCACCCAATTCGTCTCCAAATTTTGGGATCACCTACAACAAGCTCTGGGCACGCAACTAGCTTTCAGTACGGCATACCACCCTCAGACAGATGGACAAACAGAACGTGTAAACCAAATCCTAGAGGATATGCTAAGAGCCTGTGTGCTCACCTATGGAACCAGTTGGGAAGAGAGTTTGCCGTATGCCAAATTTGCGTACAACAACAGTTACCAAGCCAGCTTACAAATGGCACCCTTTGAAGCATTGTACGGACGGAGGTGTCGTGCCCCATTGAACTGGTCAGAAACAGGTGACAGCCGTATCTTCGGCCCAGATCTGCTTAAGGAGGCCGAGGAAAAAGTTAAACAAATCAGGGACAGACTCAAGACAGCACAGAGCCGACAAAAGAGCTACTATGATCAGAAGCATCGTGAGGTCAGCTTTGAACCTGGTGATTCCGTAGATCTCCGAGTATCTCCTATGAGGGGTCTACAACGGTTCAAAATAAAGGGGAAACTAGCCCCAAGATTTATTGGACCATTTTGTGTAAAGGCACGAAGAGGCACAGTAGCCTACCAACTAGACCTCCCCAAGGAGCTGTCAGACGTCCATGACGTATTCCACGTCTCGCAGTTAAGGAAATGTGTGAATAACCCGGAGAAACATGTACCTCATGAGGACATTGATATGCAACCAGATCTCACCTACACAGAAGGCCAGTAAAGATTTTAGAGGAGTCTGAACGGAGGACCCGTCAGAAAACGACAAAAATTTTCAGGGTCCAGTAGAGCAACCACACTGAGGATGAAGCCACATGGGAAAGGGAAGATTTCCTCCGAGCAGAGTATCCATATCTATTTGAGGATCAGCAGAAATCTCGAGGATGAGATTTTTCCAAAGGGGGTAGGTGTTGTGACACCCAAGTTTTTATTGGATTTTTCAAAAGATTTTTATTTGACTTGAAGGGAGTGATTTAAAAAATTTCTTCAAGAGAACTCTCACTCTCAAATATTTCTTTTATGGCAAAAATTTTATTTGAATTTACCCAAGATCCTCCTTTGGTCTTGGAGGTCCTTGCTTTTCTTTTGGGCTCAAGACAAAATGTTTTTCAGTTGAGAGAATAACTTTTGAAAACCTTTTCTTGAATTTGCACTATGGCTTTTGAAAAGTACTTTGCCACTTTCAACTATTCCTTCTTGTCATGGCATAAGTGCAAATCCTCTCTCCTAACCCTTGCCTCACCTCTGGATCATGATTTGCATCAAATCCAGCAAGTTGAACCCCCCCATGTATTCATTTCCATTCAAATTCTATTCAAACAAATTTCTGTCTTCTCTTATAGCACTTGGAGATTTACAAAGGAACCCCACTGTCTGTTTTGATTTTTGGCCCCAAACTTCTTTCCCCTCCTAGTCCTTTGAACCCTCAACCTAGAACCATGAAGATCCACTGGTCTCCAGTTCAAAAATTTCAAACTACATCAGCTGCAAGTTTGGACCAGATTTGCCAAATTTGGTGAAATTCATTCAAAACTTTCTCCAAAAATTCCAAGTAAATTCATGCAGCCTCTGGGTGCTTTGAGTGATCATCTCACCAAGTTACAGCTCCAGAAAAACTTATCTCTTTACCAAAACCTACTGTCGAACACCTGCATTGCTTGGTCACTGTCAAGTTCAGTTAACTTCAGAGTTCAGTCAGTGCTCACTGTCGTTTTCTTCAGAAACGGGCATCGATCTCGCCAGTGCCATCACGTCGCCTTGCTCCTCGTCCTCGCCCACTTGTTCCTGCACCGCACGAGTGCCTGGCATCTTGCGGGCGTCGGCGACGAGCAGCAGAAGGTGCGCCGCCCCGTGATCGACGCCGGCGGCGGCTTTGCGGGCGCCAGCGGGAGACACGGCGCCGCCGACTCCACCCAGCACCGCCCAAACCACCGGAGCCCGCCGCGTGGCCGTCCACTCCCCCGAATGCGCTGCCGCTCTCGTCGTGAACCCCAGGGCGCGAAGCACGCTCTCTGCCGCCGTTGAGCCTGTGCGGTCACCTCACCGTGGGCAGACGCCATTACGCCAGGGCCAGCTCCGTTTAGCTGCAAAACGAGTCCCGTAACATCCACTGATGCTGCTCGACCGCTCAAACCCCCTGCCAACCCACTGCTCCGCCGTAATCGCTCACCGGAGATTCTCCGTTCACGGCCACCCCGTCGATCTGCCTATAAATAGAGGTCCCGAGCTTCAACTCGAGCACCCACCAGCCCTACACTTCCCCTAGAGCACGCCCAGCCACTGGAAGAGCCCCGAGGAGGTCTCCTTCCTCGACTCCGGCCGCCGCGATCCGCCACGGGATCCAGCCCGATTCGCCCCCGTGTGTGCTCCGCAGCCCCCATTCTCTTGCCAGTAGTTTCTCCTTGCATCACCCGTTCTGACCCGCGCCTCAATTCGTACTTTGCAGCCCTCCACCGGAGTTCCCCAACCTCACCCGAACCGCCGTCCGCCGGAGATAGTGTCGCCGTTGACGTGGTGCTCCCCGTTGGACGAGTCCACCACCCACCGACGCGGAAGAAGACACTAAAGCTCTTGGTACCCTCCGTTTCTCCTAACTCGCCGTGGTTCGACGCCGGCGTCCATCGCCGTCTTCGGGCGCCGGCGAGCTTTCAAACCTGACATGCGGGCCCCGCGTGTCAGCCTCTGTTTTATTTCCCCAAACCATTTTCTGCTGGCGCCTTCGGGCAAAATACATTTTCTCCTTGCGCTTGCGCATTCCCAACCGAAGCGTTTTCTGTTTTCTCAGTTAAAACCCTGGAACTTTTCTGTTTCATTACAGAAAGGTCCCTGGACAGAAACCTTTATAACTTTTTAATGAAAAGGTATTTTTGAGTGATTCTTTTTCTGTCAATCCCCAAATTTTGTCTAGTTTTTTATGGGATTTATTTGAAAAATATTTGGCAAAGTTTTTGTGCATGTGTTGGTTTTCACGTTAGTACCCCGTTTCGTGATTGCCGTAGGTTCCGGGAGAGGAGACGGAGCCGCGAACTTCGCCGAGCTAGACTCCGACTTCTCTGAACCAGGCAAGCATGTTTGAACATTTGATATGGCAGATGTTTTGCATGTTCGTTTGAAATTTTGTGCGTGGCATGTGAGTGTCGATAAATACCTCGTTGCTTGTAAGGCAACGACCCGGTTGTTCCGAAGTTGCGATGACCTCTGATGAGAGGTGGCCTAATCATGTGGTGACATGAAGGGCAGCAAGGTGGTACTGTTGTAGCATGCCAGCCTTGTGTCATCCGACTCTCTTCGACGTTAACGTGGTTGGAGCCACGTTATCGATCTTTTCCCCGCATGTTCCAAAGTTGCGATGACCTCTGATGAGAGGTGGCCTAATCATGTGGTGACATGAAGGGCAGCAAGGTGGTACTGTTGTAGCATGCCAGCCTTGTGTCATCCGACTTTTTCGACGTTAACATGTTTGGAGCCGTGTTATCGTCCCTTCCCCTTTCCGTGCTACCACATGTCTCATTGCCAGGATACGGTTTAGTAAGTTGGTAACCTCTTTCCGTGTACACACCAAACAGAGAGGCCGGGATGATGGTACCTTGGCCCAGGATTAAAGCCAGTCATTCGGTCAGGGGGCATGGGTGTTTCCGGTTGGGACCGAGAGGGGGGGCACCCTCTTATAGCGCGCGTATAGAAATTTGATCCCATGCTACGCGAGGTTGTAGCCTCCCCGACTCAGGGTTTTTCCTGAATGTTGCCGAGGGTGATCCCTGGCTTCGGATGGTTAAATTGGGTGTGTACTAGTTAGACGTGTTCCTTCCAGAACACCGTAGACGGAACTAGTCACCGTGACTACTGAAATCCGTTGGCTGTGGTTAAGTACAAACTCTGCAGAGTCAATTCTTTCCAAATCATCGTATCCATGATCAGTAATGTAGACTTTATGTCCAAATCTATCCGTGTGAAAATCTTGCCCCGGTGAACAAGCTCAAGTGGTAAATTCAATTTTATTGTTATTCCTGTGGATGGGCTAACCTTATATTTGTCTCGTGCTTATGATAAGTTATATTCCCGAATTATTGTATTGTTGTGTTACAATATAAGCCCTTTATGAGACGTCGCGCAGACGTCCAACTGTGGCGTGTACTCGTTTCTCACTTTAAATAAAAGCCCTTTATGCGATGTCGCTCAGACGTCCGACTGCGGCATGTACTGTCTTTCCTTTCTGTTATAAGTCCTTTATGTGGTGTCGCCCCGACGCCTGACTGTGACATTATTATTCTGCATTTTCCGCTCGAGGAGTCTTTCAGACACTCGTTTGGCACCTGTATTATTATTCCGCATTTTCCTCTCGAGGAGTCTTTCAGACACTCGTTTGGCACCTGTATTATTATTCTGCATTTTCCTCTCGAGGAGTCTTTCAAACACTCGTTTGGCACCCGCATTACTATTCTGCAGTTTCCGCTCAAGGTGTCATTCAGACCCTCGCTTGGCACCCAGTATTTACTATCTCTGAGTCTGATCGCACTGATTTACTTATTCATGTGCTTCATGTTTGCATTTGTTATACCTTATGTCCGAACTGTCTTGCGAGTACTTTCATAGTACTCACCTGGCTTGTTGATTTGGCCAGATGTTGACGAAGGCGATCTCTTGGATGAAGAGTTTGATAGCGCGTCCGACGCCTAGAGGAGTCCCAGTCAGTCCTGCGCGATCCCGGATATTGGTCACTTGTATCGTTTACTCTTCCGCCACCCGCAATAAGTATTCTCGAGCCTCACTCCGACGCTCGAAGAGTTGTAGTATTCTGGAATCATGTCACTCGCTTCGCGATGATATTTCCACCACCGTTTTTATCGTGAGTTAGAAGTTTGCCACCCTATCCGGCGTATTGTTTTATCGGCGTGCATGTAATAAATTGTTGGGCAGTCTCTGCTCAACTTTGTATTATATTTAGTACTCCTGGTATCTTTTTTCTGTGACCAATGTATTGTCTATCAGTGAGAAGGAATTCTTCCTCGCTGGTCCGTAACAGGGATTGGTTTCTCAATAATTATTTTATTGAAAAACCGGTCGTGACACTTCCTCGCGCTCCAGTGCTCTTCAGGACGGGCGGACAACAGACCACAAGGAGATGGCAGCCATTGCTGCCGACCGACTAGCCGGCAGGCAGCCGGAGGACGACGATGTCCCAATGGAGAACATGGTAGTCGACGATCCGGCGCCAACCCCCTCCTCCGCGCCATCCTCGTCGGTGCATTCCACCATGACCATCGGCGAGGCCCGTTCCCAATATATGGACAGGGTGAGGCAGATGCGTGAGGAGCAGTTCCGGGAGGCGCAGGCCGGTGCCGCCTACAACCACCATCTCCTCCAGGAGCACCTGCGGGCGGAGGAGCAGATCGCCGCGGAGCGGGCGGAGCAGGAGGCGCTGCTCGACTCGTACCGCTCCACCCGCAAGGTCCGCCTCGAGCGCTGGCGGTACCGCATGCGGGTGGCGGAGGCTGCGGCTGCCTACAAGGAGGCTAGCAAAGAGGGCGATGAAGCGGGCGAGGTGCTGTTTGGCGAGACCGAGGATGAGGCAGAGGACAATGCCGCCTCCGACGAGTCCTCGCTCCGCTAGCGTCGACGAGGCCCTGCTCCGCCGAGGCCCCGCGGCGCCAACAACGAGGCAGAGGACACCGCCGGCTCGCCGAGGCCCCGCCCCGCCAACAACGAGGCAGAGGACATCGCCGGCTCAGCCGAGGCCCCACCCTGCCGGCAACGTGGGGGAGGATTTCCACCGCTCCGCTGAGGTGCCGCCCGCCGGCAACGAGACAGAGGACATTGCCGGCTCCGCCGAGGCCCCGCCCTGCTGCCAACGAGGCCGCGCCACACAGAAAACGAGGAAGAGTAGAACACGGTAGGTCGCCGCTGCTCGGGTCCAAGTAAGGCCACCGCTGCTACCCTCCGGTTGAGGCCAAGCTAGGCGGGTTGACCATTGATGGCCGGTTAGCTCCTTGGCAGTGACGTGGAGTCGGAGAGCTGCGCTGGAGAAGAACGCTGCTTCTACTTAACTGCTGGTGCAGTTGGCTGACTGACACGTGGGCCCAACAGGCCACATGTCAGTTACGCAACTGCACCTGTAGTTAAGTCACTGAAGCTTCTGTTCGGCTCAGCGGGACACAGGTGGGTAGCTTCGGTTAATTAATTATACCTCCAGCGCACCCCTTTTTAGTTCAAGAATGTATGAAATGTAATGAAATCCGGCATGTTTATACGAAATCCGACCGTGTATGAATGAATTTATTTCGATTAGTTCAAATTCCTGTATCACTGGCATTGGATGAACATGCAAAACAATACGTACTAGCATTATTCCCAGGGTGATCACCTTGTTTGCAGTAGTTTCACATGTACTCCCTCCGGTCCTTTCTAGTCTGCATACAAGTTTTGTCTGCAGTCAAAGTATCTCTACTCTGACCAATCTTATACAAAAAAGTATGCACTTTCACAATGTGCAAAGTAAAAAGGAACAGAAGGAGTACAAAGAGTTTGAGCAGCTTTTTAGCATTTCTGTACATTGCAATCAAACACACAGGCCTGGCAATTCATAGAGAACATTCAAAATAATCGATGATTATGCATCTCAGTGACTCACATGTCAGAGGCAATATTTACTTCACAACTAAAGAATAAAGGAAAAATTGATCAACGCTGCTGACAGCAAAGGGCGTCCCATTCGAAAATATCAAACGCATGTCTTGCTAAATCAATGAGCAAAATTTAACAAGGTTGTCCCATTCCAAAATATCAAATGCCTACGATTGTGGAATGGGCAGGGTTTGCCATCAGTTCCGACATTGACATGGCACCTCGTGCTAAATATTCCAGCTGTTCTTTTTTGTGGAGTTCCACCAAAATCAACCAAAATCGCGCGTAGCTTGTATGATTTCACCCTTATATGTTGCAACGCCTTGAACTTATCGACACCTCCTTTCTTGTGGTGGAAATGAATGATTCGATGTATTCATGAACATTTTGTGCAGTTCCCATTGACATCAAGCTGAGCACCCCTGTTTGCACAAATACAAAAAAGTGATTAGTATAAAGCAAACTGTACTATGAATTGACACTTTCAATAGGCACATACATGGTCCATGTAGAGCACACTTTTAAAAAATGGAACTCACCAGAAACAATCCTAGAACAACATTGTACTCGCGCATCACAGCAAAAAATGGAGATTTGTCAGTCCTTCTGAGCTCAAATTAGTTTGGTCTTGTGGGGAGTAATGTAACCATCCTTCAACTGCTCCTTCTAATGAGAAGATAGACAGGGCTTCTTCATCCTGGCATAATCGGAACTAGTCACTTCATGTATTCCATATTCTTCTTCAGAGAAAGATGATCCTGTTGTGAAAAGACAAGAGGACTACTAAATGCTAGCATCCATGTTTGCTCGAAAAAATGGAAAGGAAATATTTAAAACAGCATAGATGAAGCACTTCTCAAGGACAATACCACTATTTCATGACAGTATCTAAACAGTAGCACAACACCAATAGAGATGACAAAGCTCAATCATATGGATGAAATCAGTGGGCGAGTACCAACCTTTGTCAGGAGGCTTATTGTGTAGAGCATACAGATGAAGAACTTCCCCGGAACCATCTGTTGCTATCTACGGTGGTGGCCATGCTTACTATATACTCCTCGATTTGTTTAATGTTTCCAACATCTTCTTGTGCAGTTCCACTAAAATATATGGTATCTTCAAAGAAGATCCCTGTTTGCACAAGTAGAGATAATTACATATTACATTAAGAGTGGCATCAAATCTGTGGCAAAACAATTGCTCGTTCCAGCTATAGCAATAAATTAAGATGCAAAACTATATCATTACTTGTGGCATCACAGTTCCAGTGCTTCATTACAGCACTGGGAGTTGATTTTTGTTTTTCTTCCGCTTGTTCTTCCCCTTCATCCCTTGGTTCAATAACAGACAAGCTTCGCCTTCAATGTAAGATTTGGCATGTCAATTAGGGAGCACAAGTATAGTACTAAACATAATTTTCTGAGAAAAGTGGCAAAATACAGGCCAGCAGTTGTGAAATATCCTTATCTTACCTCAATGGGATATTATGGTGCACATACAGATTGGAAGTCTTGTCTCCATTTCTGCAGTTCACTAAAATCAAGCAACATTATCATACAAGTAGCACAACATATGAAAGCACACTGCAGAATCATCTGAAAGAAGGCTAGTACTGACCTCTCATGATGCGGAATTCAAACAACTCACAAGAAGAATATCTGAACCAAATTCGCCTTAACGGATAGGAAGTAAGATCTCCTCTTGTGCAGTTCCACTAAGATCAAGCAATCAAGCAACGTTGTCGGTGTGACATTTTGGTTGAACTGCACAAAACACTCTTAAAACAAAAGTGTTTTGTGCAGTGCAACAAAAGGTCACAATGGCAACGAGGTGAAGTAGATAACCCTGTTTACACAGAGGTGCAAAGGAAACAATTAGTGGTCAATAACGATGGATGACACAGAAGCCAACAAAAAGAAGCATCTACCTTATCTAAATGGGCAAGAAAGCAAGACAGTAGCATTTCTCAAACGGTGGCATTGATTAATATTAACATAGAGATTATATTAACAATAAAATTCTTTAAACATGTAATTTGCTTTTAACTGTGGCATTGCATCAATTTTCCAGCGACATTATTAGAGGGTGTTTGTTTACAGGGACATTTTGGTGTACGGACTAAAAAAACTCCGTGTCAGTCCCATCTAAACCAAACAGGAGGGACTTTTAGGGACTAAAAGTGGGCATTTGGGACTAAAGAAAGAAGACCCCGAGGGAGTCTTTTTGGGACTTTTTCCAACAGTTGCCCCTGCCACGCATCGCACCTTGTCTCTATTAGTTCATTACTAGGGGTAACATGGTCTTTTAGCATGTCATTTAATAACCTCTAGTCCATGTTTAGTCCCTAGAACCAAGCAGGTAGGGACTAGGGAGTTTTTAACCAAACATGGCCTTAGATTAACAACAGCTAATGAGTTGCATGGGACAGTGGACGCACCAGCACCATGTGCATCTACCGATGTACTGTGGTCATGCACAGTCCGTTGCAACAAAGAACAAACAACCGAGGAGCATATTTGTGTTGGTCCCAGTTTTGTTATCTTTAGACACCTTTCCCTATGTGAGCGCAGCAAATCTAGTCATGCTCAAACTCTACAGCCTTGTCCCTTCCTTTCCTTTTTGAACTAGTACTTTCGCCCCTTCCTTTCATCTTTGAACCACGTCCTAGATTTATGCGATACAACTTTCCCCACTACTTTCCCCCATTCCTTTCCTCTTTGAACCACGTCCTAGATTCATGCTATACAACTTTCCCCCTTCATTTCCTCTTTGAACCACGTCATAGATTCATGCTATATACAACTTTTCCCACTACTTTCCCCCACTCCTTTCCTCTTTGAACCACGTCCTAGATTCATGGTATACATGCAGCTAGAGCAATGCATGTGGAGTAAGTAAATTATACCTTAAGGTTCTTGGGGCATGGTTCGGTGGGCGACGGGACGGCGGCGAAGAAGAAGGGGTCGGAGGCCCTCCCGCGCCGCCGCTGGGTGGAAAGTGAACAGCTGCGCCAGTAGTCCCTCGCCAACGGCGACAGCGTTAAGCCTCCTCCCCTTCCCGGCGGACGGATCCTGCCGGCTCTTTGAGCAGCAGTGAGGGGAGAGAGAGGCCAACGAAGTCTTGTTTAGATCTGGAGAGGGCGAGAGAGTGTGAAGAGAGCAACTACAAGCACTGAGGCTCCAGCGGGAGAGGGCGAGAGAGTGTAAAGAGAGCAACTACAAGCGCTGAGGCTACAGCGTGTATATATATATACTGTAGAGAGAGTGTGAAGCGCAAACCCTAGAAAACATTTTGACCAGTCAAAGAATCCTCCTGGCACAAATTATGCTCAAGTGTAGTTATCGAACCCGAGACCTCAAGTTTGATGAGCGAACAGGCTACCAGCTACACAACCCTCCCGTTATGTTCAACGAGAGGGAAATAACCTTTTATACTTTCCTGCATTAGTGTGACAAGCATGCCGTGTTTTTTTGTGTGTGTGGGAGTCATTGGGATTTCAATCATAATCGTGTCATGTGGCTTTGGTGGTAAGACTATCCACAGTGGTGCAGAAATAATGCAGCCTTAGTCACCTTACCTCTCTCCACGTAGTATGTTGGGTCCCACTAGTCAGAGGGTGAAACAAACAAATTAATAAGAAAAATTAAAAGCGCCAGCGGTGTATCTTACCTCACACATCTCGCTACTGCTCGGGAACACTGTCCAATTGATCCCTCTGTTCGCTCACGTACTATTTTAACTGAATCCTTATTATAACATGCACACAAATTTTGGGCACTTGTATTCGACTTAAGTCAGTGTGCCACCGTATCTCGTATACTTACTACTCCCTCCGTCTAGGTGTAATAAGTCACGTTAGAAGGTGCAATGGGACCAAGGTGCGTGTGTGTCTGTGTGTTTAGCAGCATGTGTGTGTTAGAGAGAGCGACAGATCGACCTACTCGTACCGAGAGATGTTGTGTAGTGTACGATTTTAACCGCGAGAGTCGGTGCATCCTCTCGTTTCCGGGCGTGTCCGGTAGGGACATGCGGACAGCTGCCACGCCCGCTCCTGACCAGCCTGTTCCACCCAAAGCCCCTCCATCGCCCGCGCTCGCTTCCCGCCCGAAACGGTCAGCGCCGCTCCAAAGAATCGGTGCCGCATTCATGCCCGGGCAGAGTGGACGCGACCTCTCACTGGCGCAAGAGTGATGGTTGCTTCGTCCGTCCAACTTACTTCCGGGTCTATGTGATTTGATGGCTCATTGGTCTTTATTACTGAGGTGGTAGGACTACTGGATGTCCCACGCTTTCGGCGAAAGGAGGTAATACTACTAGATTACAATTTTCTCCATTCTTACAGTGGAGGCGTGCAAGAGAAGTGAAAACACGCAGGCTCAGTGATTACATGGCCCACCTCACACTATCACCGTGCGACACCTAACTCTTTACATAGTACTCCCTCCGTTCCTAAATATTACTACTAGATGAGTCCATGCAGTCCCTAGCCCTTGAACCGTGAACCCTAACCAGGCTTCAATTTGCTGGCAACGTTCGAGCTTCCTAATAAATGAAGTTTGCAACCTTTTGACCATCGGGTCATTTTGTGCAGTTTCACCAAAATCGAGATGAGAATCCCTATGGCAATGGAATTGAAGAAGCGTGATTAGAATAAGATTACTGGGACTAGTTGATGAGACATAAATTCATCACAAATATAGTACGTAGAAGCCAGTAGAGGTATGTGAGGGGCAAAGAAGTAGAGAAATATCCACAGGGAGTGATGTGGGCAGCTGGAGCAGTGGTGCAAGCCGGCTGTAAAGGGAGTTGTACCTGAGGGTCGTAGCTCAACCTTGAGGAGGGCGGCGGGAGGCGGCAACTGCCCACGTCGCGACAGTGAGCAAGGGACGAAGGCAACCTCACCGGCTTTGTGAGAGAGAATGGCGGGGACCCCTGATCGGGACGTGCCGACAGTGGGTTTTCACCGTCGGCGACGGCCACCGCATCTACACTAAGCATCCACCCCTTCCCCAAGCGGATGTGATCCGCCGGGATGTTAGAGATGTGGCCACAGTCATTTTGTGTGAGAAAGTGTGAAGAGAGCAACCCCAGCAAGCAACCGTGTAGGCTGGCCCGTCCTGACTATGTATATAGTGGAGCGGTTTCCTTTTCTCTCCATATGAACGTATCATATTGCGTATGTGGCACTAAAGAAAAAAAACTTTATTTATAAATGACGCGGCACCTACTACTCGTTCTCCTATAACCTTGCGCTTGGCATCTCCAAAATATAAACCTTGCGATTGGCTGTTCGCCTCTTCGGGAAGTCGAGCAATAATGGTAGTGCAGTATATATTGTTCTGGCTATATGAGACCGAATGAATTGCTGCACGTCCACCACGTGGGCGAGGGTCGAGGGGCGAGGGAGAGTGCTACATACGGAGCAAAATGAGTGAATCTACACTCTAAAATACGTCTATATACATCAGTGTTTGGAGTATGTACTAGTAGTTCATATTGAAATCTACTAAAGGACATATATATTCCAAACAATATGATATAATCTCTATAACCAAGGTAGTAGGGATGAGGAGTAAATGGAGGGAGTAGTAAATTTTTCTCCTCGTCCTTCGAGCCACCGCGCGCATGGGCGAGGGAGCGGGCGTAAGGCGGAGCAAGCTTCACCTCATCCTGCGAGCCACCGCGCCCGTGGGCGGGGGAGACGGCGTACTAAGCAAGCTTCTCCTCGTTCTGCGAGTTCACGGGACACATCAAAACTACTCCAGTGTATAGAGCCTTGCCTCTAAGGTAGGCCCCACATGGTTTGCCTCTTTTTTTAACATAACACGTCAAGTTGCAATTTGTTTGTTCACCCGTGGTAGACGATCCTCCCTCCACCAAGCGGACAACCAGTACACGTGCCAAATTACCATGTGGGCTGCCTTTTTCGTACAGAAATGAGCTCCACCGTGTACCCATGCGGGTGTGGTTGGGAAAGACACGGGAGTACGTGCGCCTCTCATGCACCTCTTCTCTTCGTGCACGTCCCCCACCTACGTGGGTGTGTGTGATTGATATAAAACGCGTTCGTGAGTGTTTTTTGTTTTGGGGTGGGGGTGGGGTGGGGGGTTGATTTTGTGAATTATTTGTGGGAATATGTGTCGATGACATCTCAAAC
The DNA here is from genome assembly GCF_018294505.1 of Triticum aestivum. NCBI lineage: Eukaryota > Viridiplantae > Streptophyta > Magnoliopsida > Poales > Poaceae > Triticum > Triticum aestivum. The sequence continues at coordinate 498,944,338 of NC_057799.1, forward strand.
AAAATTTTGCATGCAATGTGTGTGAAATGGAGGCCTATCCATATCATACATAGAGGGTCGGGCAATCCACGAGAAGAGAGGGAGGGGTCATAGCTATCGATAGAGTCGAAGAGAGGATCAAGTGGGTGGGTGCGAGATCGATGAAGAGAGCCATCGAAATTGTGTGTGTGTGCAAGTCAAAGATATATGGCGACTGGCCTACCGGAATGTTAGAGGGCACATGTCAAGTTTGTGTGTGGCAGGGAGACATGACTAGAGCGCTCGATGTATCGGTGTGTGTGGGGGGAGGGGGTGGGGGGAGGGGTAGGCAGAGGCCTAACTATAGAGGTAGAACGACTCGTATATGTGTTGAGAAGGAGAGACCCAGCTATGTCTTGAGGGAGATCGGTCGACATCCATACATAACTGAAGGACGGGAAATATGATGGGACAGAGAGAGAGAGGAGAGAGAGAGGGAGGGAGAGGGAGGGAGAGGGGTAGAGTGCTGGATGGGTGATGGAGTTGCTTCTCGAAGATGGTGGGAGAGGCCTACTAGACAAACTGAGGGTGGAACTGCAATGTTATCAATAAGAGTGGGGATGTGTTTCTGTGTGTGCCTGTGCATGATAGATCTGTCGGGACGCATCCATGGATGATGAAGGGGAACCATGTGTTTGGTAAGCAAACCTAACTAGATCGGTAGATCAATTGTTGTTTGTCGGAGGAAGGGAGAGACACAACTAATGAGGTAGATCGATTGACGTGTGGGTAAAAACGAGTTATAAGGACCTAGCTAGCTATATGTATAGCGAGAGATCGGTCAGCGTACGTCCATTTGTTAGAGGCAAATAAGGCCTAGCGAGACGGATAGACAGAGAGAATGGAGCTAGGAGGTGGTGCGAGAGGCCCAACTCCTAGCTAGATAGGGGGAGGAGTGTGCGGTTGTGAGATCGATGAAAAGGGGGGCGAGAGTTTACACGTGTGTCTGACTGTATGATGGACATGAGGCAAGGACACATAAAGGAGGAGATTGAAGGTGTGTGTGTATGTTGTAGGCAGGCATCGCTGGAGAGGTTTATCGATCGGTGTGTGTCGGAAAGGAGTTGTGGAGACTCTGGGAGAACGACCTAAAGAAAAAACTGAATGTGCCCGGTGGATAGAATGCCGAGGGAGGTGGAGGGCGAGGAGAGCGTGTGCATGCACGAGAGAAAGTTAGTGGTAGCTACAAAGGTTAGAGGATTGTGTGGGTGTAAGAGACTAACAAAGATCATAATTTGATATGAAAGTGGATTCATATATTTGAATAGGAGATCATAGTGTTTTAAACATTGCATGCATGAATATAGCAGTGATACACGTGCTGCGCACATGTTATACCATAATGTGATAATGCATGGCATTTGCAACTCACAGCTAAATGTCGAACAATCTAAACCATACTATACATCAAACAATCTCACATTTTATTTGAATCTGTGATAATGTGTGGCGTTTGCAGCTTACAACTAAATATCGAACAATCTAAACAATACTATCTATCGAACATTCTCACATTTTATTTGAATTTGTGGTAATGTGTGGTGTTTGCAACTCACATCTAAATACTTGTAGGCGTAGGGGGCGGGGCACCATACATAATATGATAAACATATTATACATATGAGACATGGTTTAGATTATGAAGATCTAGCTAGAGCTAGAATTGTAATGTGATTTGAAATCAAAATAAAGTGGATTCAAAAAATCTAGTTCGAGTTCATATAGTACACATAGTTCATATGTAACTCGAGACTAATCATGTTGTGTGTTGTGAAGATAATACACAAACGATGGTTTAACTTGACAATAATGATGATTGTAGATCTTATTAAAACAGAGAAGCGAATTCAAATGCTTTGACTTCACAACAATCATTACTGTAGATCTTATTCAAATAGAGAAACGAATTCAAATTTAGTTCAGCGGTAGTATATACGTTTGGAATGCACTAAAATGTTTATTTGAGTAGTAGGTTGCATGCATTATACACGTAGCGAAATATTTTAATTGAACATAACATGAATTCAAAGTTTTGAATGACATTTGTAGTGCGCATTGATTTGGTACAGTACACGTTAGGCTTGTCCGGAAATTTCAACCCGCGCCTTGTTAGCCCGAAATATTTAAGATATATCTTTGTCTCGTTGTGCTCCGACAACTCCCTCCATCTCAACCCGCGCCTTGCTATTCCGAAATTACAACACGCGTGAAAACTCCCACCTCCTGTGAAATCCCGACATGTGAAATGCCCGTGGTACCCCTGAACCGAAAGCACCGCCTCAAATTGGTGGGGGTACTTTCGTAACTTACCCCACATTTCAGACAAGCGCGTCTCTAAGCCATGGTTCCTCACTGCCATCCCATCCGCCCACCCATGCGTACACCGAGGCCGCGAACACCCGCGACGAAACCCCACACCCTGCTCCGTCCGCCACCCAGCCGGAGCCTCTTCCCCGACGACGTCGTCCATAGCAACACCTCGACGTCCCTCATCCACCGTACCGGATGAGGATCCATCGTCGATCTCATCGTCCCGCCGGTTCAACCACCCCGTCCTCCACCTCCAAGGAGCTGCCCCGACGTTCCCCTCGTCTTTCGCGCCACCTCCATTCCCACACCACCGTCTTCACCTGCACCACCAGAAGAGCATCATCATCACCGTTTCCTCGGATGAAGCTGTGGCCTAATCGGCGCCACCAAAGAGGTTGTACACTAATCACCGCATCGGTCCCGAGCCGACACGGCGCGGCTCCATCCACGGCGGCGTCGCCGGCCACTTCCTCCACGGTGTCGCTCCCTCGGCGGCGACGTCCACATCAGTAGGAGCTGCTGCTGCTTTAGCTCTCGCTCGCGTTGCTGCTCTGCTCTTGCTCTCGGTCCCCTGCCTGGTCTGCTCTTGCTATTGCTCTTGCTCGCGCTGCTGCTCTGGCTCTTGCTCTTGCTTGTGATGCTGCTCCGATTTAGCTACACTTCAGTCGACTGAATCGACTTTTGGGTCAGTCGATTTTCAGGGGGTGGGGGAGGCTCGCCGGGGTGAAGGAGGAACCAGCCGCAGCGGGGAGGGGGGCTCGCCGGAGAGGTACCCCACTATCTATCTTAGGGTTCAGGATGGGGGCGGTGGTCGCCGGTGATGGCGGGGCGTTGGCGGGGCGGTGGCGTGGGGATCGCCGGAGAAAAAGCTCGGCACGGGGGGCCTAGAGGGATGGCCGGGGCGGTGGCGGACCGGCGGTGGGGAATGTTTTCGGGGCGGGCGGGGCGGCGTGGGGCTGCTGTTTGGCCGGTGGTGGCTGGCGGCTCACGGGGGTGGAGGTTGAAGATGAACCGCAGGCCCTTGATTTCGTATCCAACGGCTGCAAAATCGACTGACCAGAGATGAAAAAGTCAGTCGACCCACGTGTAGCCTCACCTTGCTAGTGCGTTCAGTTTCGACAGCAAAATTTAGTTTCGGCAGCAAAATTCAGTTTCGACAGTTAAGTTCAGTTTCGACAGTTAAGTTCAGTTTCGACAGCTAAGTTCAGTTTCGGCAGTTAAGTTCAGAGATGAGCGGCTGATGTATTTTACATCTAGCACTTTATGGTTATGTATTTTACGTCATGTATTGGAGATGCTATTAGATTTCCACTCAGGTTAACGTTGTTCGTTGTCTCTCTTGTACTGCTTCAGCCTCGGCGTCGTAAAACTCACCGGAGCTGCTCCAACGACGAAACCCTCCATCACAGCGGAGCAGTACCTTGGGCTCCATCTCGAGACGCCTAAGATCTTCTTCCCCTCCTCCGACAGCAAAGTCAGCCGGAGCATCCTCACCGGCCAACCCAATCACCCTGAGATCGACATGGCTTCGCCAAAGAGGTTGTACATTTGTTGCATCTCTTTTTTACTCTACATTTTATATATATTGTCCACTGAGCACACGGATTTGTTCCTTTAGTGTCTCCTTGAAAGAAAAAACGTAGGAATTTTAATTTTCACTTGTCCTCCTTTTCAAATTCTTATTCATGAAGCACAAGACTAAGAGATAGTAGCATAATAGCATTATAACCGTACATTTTCTTGTGGTTTGACTTAATCTCACCATGCTTCTTTGCATCCTGTGATCTTCCAATTGTTGTGAATCAAACACCCAGATTGGCAGAAATCCTGTGTTTTTAAATTCTCTGTTTCGCACGTGCATTCCTATCCTATTCCTGTCTATTTCCTATCCCTGCATTGTTGGAATCCTCCAATTCAAATGAGCCCTTACAGAATTACTTCTCTTACAGATAGTTGTCAAAGAAAACCTTGCGTGGTTTGTCCCACTCCTGCTGCGCCGTCGTCCACCCCAGCTCAGCTGCTCCAACGACAGAAGGGTCCAGCACAGCAGGGATCCGGCCTCCAGACTATCTTTCGCTGCCTCAAATATTCTTCCCCGCCGCTGGCAGCCATGAAAACTGCATTACCATCATCAACCGAGTAGATGACCTCGAGGACTACACGGGTCCGCAAGAGTGGTCGCACTCTTTCGTGTCTGCTTACGTTATGCATCGCTTAATATTACATGCTACTTTATCGTCCTGTTCACCGATTAGACTCTGAGTCAGCTCCAAACTAATGGTCAAACTTGAGTTTTCAAATGGTTGTGGGGTACATATCGGGGCCGCTATCAATAGTATCTATCGACTATCTGGTTAATCTCCGGTGTCTACTATGAGTTTCATGTTGGTGGGAAACAAACAGTAAAGAAGCCATTATCTGTATTTTTTAACTGAAGCCATTATCTGTATTTTTTAACTGAAGCCATTATCTGCCTGCTATTATTGGTTTTGGGTCTATCCACAGGTTGCTACCATCACTTTGGATTTCTGCATGCACTCCTTACATAATCTCACAATCTTTTATTCCTATGCATGACAGTTATTGTAAACAATGGAACTGAACATGTAGAGCAAAAGAGACGAGCCTTGCGTGGCAATAAAATTTCATGCAGACGTCGCTCCATGGTAGGCACAAAGGCAGCCCCCCTCCACGCATTTCGGATTCTAATCGAGAGGAAGATATCTGTTCTGAGGGGGATTCAGAAGGAGAAGACAACTCCTATTTACCCCCTGAGGTCTTCGCTCTAACTTGGCATGCTGATGTTGGTTATATCATGCATATGGTGTCTTGCATTGCTTACTTTATACATCAGATATGTCATCTGCTTAGTTTAGACATCCTTTGTGCGAATGCCATCTGTTTAGTTTATTCATCGTTTATGTGAATTATGCAACGCCATCTTGTTTAGCCAGGCATCATATATGTCAATTTTGCAATGCCATCCTGCTTAGCCAGTCATCTTATATGTAAATTATATCGGGCCATCCTTTTTTTCGTTACATATTACATTTGTCAACAATGTTAGTACATTCAACTGCTCTGCGTTTGCATCAGCCATTTGACACGGTGATGGCAAATTCTGGCATGAAAACAAGGTCTTCAGAGCAGACTATGCTATCTGACGAAGCGCATATCTCGCTAGTTACGGATAGCTCCTCAGAGGAGGATTCAGAGACAGATGACCAGTCCTATTCCCCCCCGAGGTGTATGCTCTAACTTGGCAGGGTTATGTTGCTCATATCGTGCGTATGGTGTCTCGCATTGCTATGTCATTTGATTAGTTTAGACATGCTTTGTGTGAATGCCACCTGTTCAGTGTCTAATTACCATATATGTGAATTATGCATTGCCATCTTGTTGCAAGACATTATATATGTGAATTATACAATGCTATCTTGTTGCAAAGGCATTATATATGTAAATTATGCAATGCCATGCAGTTTAGCCAATCATCATGTATGTGAATTATATCATGCTATCATTTTTTTGTATTACGTGTTCCATTTGTCGACAACATTTGTATATTCAACTACTCTTGTGCATCAGCCATTTGAAGCGGTGATGGAAGTATCTGGAGTGAAAACAAGGTATTCAGAGCAGACAATGCTACCTGCTGAAGCAGACATCTTGCTGGTTACAGAGAGCTCCTCAGAGGAGGATTCAGAGACTGATGACCAGTCCTATTTCCCCCCTGAGGTCTATGCTCAAACTTGGCAGGGTTATATTACCCATGTCATGCATGTTATCTTGCATTGCTTAGTTTTTACATCATATATGGATTGCCATCTGCTTACTTGCTTACAATATAAATCATATATTTGAATTATATCATGCCATCATGTTTACATAGTACATACACATCATCTATCTGTATTATGGCATGGCAACCCATTTAATAAAGACATCATATAGTTATATCATCTCATCCTGTTTAGTGTTTACAGTCATCATATTTTGAATTATGGCATTCTATCGGTGAATGTATGTGAATTATGGCATGCCAACCTATTTAATAAACACATTATATAGTTATGTCATGTCATCCTGTTTACATAGTCTCATATTTTGAACTATGTCTTTCCATCTTTTTTAGTTAGCCATCATAATGTGAAATTGTGTCATGCTATCCTGTTTAGTTAGCCATCATATATGTGAAATTGTGTCATGCTATCCTGTTTGGTTAGACAACATAAATATGAATTATTTCATGCCCTCTTTTATTCCCCACTATCCATTACACTTGTCTATCATACAATGTCTATACTTTCAATTACTTTTCTTGTTTATCAGCCATTTGAATTGGAGAGCGTGATGGCAGTATCTAAGGGAGTAACAACACGGTCTTTAGAAAAGATAGTGCTACCAGTTGATGCAGATAGAACCACGGTTGTACTTGCCCAAGGACCAGATCCACCACACATAACCCAGACTCTCGCAGATTGTACCCCTACCCAGTTGGACAGAGAACCAGCTACACCCCTTCTAACCCCAACCCCGACAGATAGTAACCCAGTTCCAGTTGACACAGCATCGTCTCCACCACAGAGCACCCAAACACGAGCAGTTAGTAAGGGAACTGCAGTGCCCAAAGCACGAGGACCACCACTCCGAATCCCAACTCAACGCTTAAAGGAGAAGAAGATTTGTTCTCAGGTCAGGTTCTGTAGCTATGGTTCATACTCCTTTGCTCTTGCATTACTGTATTTTGAAACTCCAATGGCGCAACAGGCATGTTTTAAACCTGTTTCTTTAACTGGTTTGCTGTTGTAACCTGCTCTATGTTGATTTCAGTTTCAATCGAATAAACAGTTATGTTCTCATGTCATGCACATTACAAGTGTTGTTATTGCTCTATAGTTACCCACACTTATATTCTGTCTATAATGCTTTGTCTTGAACAAATATTATTTGAACTGTGTCTCTATCTTGATCTGGCAACAAAAACTAGAATGATATAGACCATAAAGTGACCATGGTACATAGATATATGTTTGTTTCATGCTGTTATCCTGTCCACTTTACTACTGAACTCATTTACCAAAATGAGTTTCATATACAACATGGTAAACATGTGATGTGCCTGCTTGTTTCTCTTTTAGAATGCGGACAAAATATTGGAGAACAGTACCGCGTTATCCAATGGTAAAGGAAGTAATGCAGATAAGGTTCAAGATACTGAGAGATCCCTGTTGGTCTCCAAGAAAGCTGATAAAAACTATCTTGAAGACAGTGAGGGAACCCAAAAGTCGTGTCTTGATGTAGTGTTCGAGTTACTGGCCACTACTGCTGGCACAAGCTCTTCGAACTCGCTGCCTGAGTCAGTTCGTCTTCTTGAGTCTCAACTTCAAGTTGAAAGACATCAATCAGATGTGCTGCGACAGGAAGCTGAAGGACTGAGGAAGTCCCTGCAGAATTCAGATGCATATTTTCTGGTGCAACAGCAAGCGCTGGAGGATTTAAGCGCCAAACAAGAGAAAGTTAATAAGCTTGCTAAGCATCTTGCCAGCATTATGGGTACCCAGGATATTGTTTCTTGAGATCTTCTGAAGTGGTTTCAGTTCTGGATTTGTTTTGCTGCGGCGTTTATTTGCGCTGGTCGCCAACTTTGACAACCAGTGTATATGATATGCTGCTTTGTTCGCTATATTTGCACTGGTGGCGAACTTTGATGCCCAGTGGATGTAATATGTGTAATAGCCGTGATAGCCTAGCGTTAGTTGCTTGCTTATTTATTTCCTTGTTGTCTTGTTTATTTGTTTGCTTGTTGTAATTGCAGTTCTTTTTCCGCGGTTAGCTAGTGGCTGCAATAACCTATTTACTGTGGTGATACTGGGCCTCCTACTGGCCGTAGAAATAGTGGGCCTTCTACGGGCCGTAGAAACAATGGGCCTTCTACGGGCCGTAGAAATAATGGGCCTTCTGCGGGCCGTATCATCAATGGGCCTTATACGGGCCGTATGATCGATTGGCCAAACATGGGACAAATAGACCGCATTTTGGCCGTAAACGGGCTAGAGTTGGAATCGTCCGTTCATGGGCCGACCATAACGGGCCATCGTTAATAGGACGTATTTGATGACGCTATGAAAACGGTCCAACGTATTAACGGGCCACAAACGGGCCGACTGTAACCACGGGCTGAATTTGGCCCACAAGCAGAAAATGACAGTAACGGGCCGTAAGTGAACGAATGCTGGAAATTAGCCCAGGAATAAATGGGCTCTGAGAAGGCCGAAAGATAACATGGGCTGGAAACGGCCCAATGGGATAACGGGCCATTAATGGGTATAAAGTGATACACTGTTCATTACGGGCCAGTTTCACCACGGGCCGTTAATGGGTGTAAAGTGATACACTGTTCATTACGGGCCAGTTTCACCACGGGCCGTTAATAGGCCAAGAGTTACATAGGGCCTCATATGGGCCGAAAGACGTCATGGGCCATACATGGGCAAGAAGTGAAAACGGGCTGGAATCATATTGGATGGCCCAGATGACGCTACTGGGCCTAATTTTTCAGATAGGGCGTAACGGGCCTTGGGTTAGCGGGCTGTAAATGGGCTATATGCGAACATGCCGTTAACAGGCTTTCCATGGGCCGGCCTGCCACCTTTTGACCAAGTCAAACGGGCCGACCTTTTCACGGGAATGGGTCTCTGTTGGGCCGCGCCACGTGTCGACGTATCATAGGCGCCTTCTGTCCAATGAGTGGATGACATCTGTCCCAACGATGAGCCGATACGTGTTTCCTCTAGCCAATGACGATTTTACACGTGGAAAATCCCCATTGGTCGGGGCTGTTAATGGGTTATCAGATCCAAAACCCGACCCGATAGCGTAACGGCGTTCCGTTACGGTGGATGCCACGTGTCGGTCACCCTTGACGAAAGCACTTCTGTGACGTGCGATTTATCGTCATGGCAGTGGACACTTCCGTGATGATAATTTTGGTAATGTCATGGAACACTTCTACGACAGCACAGGTATGACTATCTTGATTCTGTCATAAATTTGTCATGGATGTACATGCATGACAAAAAACGCGACCTACTGTGACAAACACGTATCATCACGGAAGTGTATTTTTTTGTAGTGCTTGCTTGGGCCCCTCCTCTTCTCGTCGCCTCCGCGCGCGTGTTCTTGTCCAACGTCTTCCTCTCAACGTCGCCGTTCCCCTGGACCCCTCTCCCCCTCCGTCCGCTTCATCACCGACGCAAGCCGCCGCGTGCCCACGGACGAACTGTGGCGATTTGGCTCGGTTCGTCGCCATCATCATCGTCCCTGCGCCCCTTTGGCCTCCTCTTTCACGTGAGCTCTCCCCTGTGCCTCCCTCGTCGCGTGCCTCCGAGCTCATCCGCGTGCACACGTGTCCACGGCGCCGGCCACGCGTCTGCGGCGACGACAGCTTGGCCTCCTCGCCCCGTGGCTACATAAGCCCACCCTTAGGCCTCTCGACCTTACCACTCGTCTCCTGCACCTCCACTAGCCTCGCCCAGCCTCTCACATGAGCTCGACCTGCTCCCCTGCCCCTCCATGGCCACCATAGCCGCCGCGGTGCTCGGCTCAAATTCGAGCAGCCCCGGCCTCCTCTCCCTCTTTCTCCACCTCCAGGCAAACCACCAGACCCCGGCGAGCCTCCCCACCCATTCGCCTCCTCCTCCAATGGCCTCTGGCCATGAGCTCCATCGCCGTCCGAAGAGGCCATCCGCCACGGCCCCGTCCCCTCTCACCCCGGAGCCCCTCGATGGCCGTTCTATGCACCGGCAGGCGCGCCTCGTTCCCCCGAGCACGGCGGTGGTCGGAGCACGGCATATGGTGCTCGGAGTCGACCGGACGAGCGCCGGCGACGAGCTCTTGCTCTGCTCCGTCGGGTAGGCGCGAGGAGAAGAAGGAGATGGCGTCCCCTCCTTGCCAGCTGGCCATGGGCCCTGCGGGTCCCGCGCGTCAGTGAGCCAGCCACCGGCCCCGCCTTTGCCACTCTGGATAAGTGGAGGCGTAATCCGATGGATTACGTCTTCGCTTGTCCAAAGCGTATTCTTCTTCTACGTCAGCACAGAATGCGTTTTCACTTCAGTGAAAACGTATTTACAGGAGTGCGCTTTCTGTTATTTCAGCCGAGGGCCAGTTTGTGATGATTTCCTTATAGATAGGTCCCTGGCAGAAAAACATTCATATCTTTTTACTCACAACTCCAAATGAGGTGATTCCAAAGCCCACTTCATTTCGTCGAGCCCGTTCTGTTGGTACCATTTTCATTATGCTTCAACATTCTGAAAATGACCATTTTGCCCTTGCACTTAATCAGCCCCCTTCGAGAATGAATGTTTTCCGGCGTTTCTTTTCGCGAGGTTCTCGCACTTTCTCCCGGTGATTTCTTCCACCCCAGGCAAGCCACACCCTCCATTTGCATGATTGCAATGCAGTGACATGGTTTATTTCTTTGAACTTGTTTAAAATATTGCATTAGCTATGTATGATTTGTTCATGGCATTTCCCGGAGTATTGTTTTGATCTTGATATTGCCATGATATTGCTTGGAGTTCTAGGACTTATGATTATGTGGATGACATGTTGCCTTTGGATTATTAGTGGCTTTTATGATTAGTTTCATGGTGGTTTTGGATATGATATCTTGGAGTATTTGCTTTGGATGTCATGCTGCCTTTGGATTATTAGTGGCTAGTAATATTTTCATCATGATGCTAGTTGATATTATATTTTGGAGTATGATGTTGGAGATGATGCTTGCATGTGGATCATAGTTGGATAGCTAGTTCTTGATATTTGAGTAGTAGTATTATTGTTCTTGGATTTATCATGATAGAAGTGTTATGCTATCCTTGGAGTATTTTGTTATATCGATAGTATGCTTGGATTATTTGTTGGATATTGCTATGACTTGGATTATAGGTTGATAGATGGTATCGGAATATCAGTTAGCACAGTTATATGTTTGGGGATAAATTCCGTCATTAAGTTGGTCAGGTGCCACCGAACCGGGCTTTTCTAGTGCAACCACATTTGCCTTTATGGGAAGGCCCTAATGCGATGCTATTGTCATGCCTCTCGCCGGTGCCTCCAACGAGGGAAGGTTATGGGCGCGCACTACCCTGATTAGGTAGGTGGACATAAGCCTTGTGTGTCCGTTGTTGTTGTTGTTGTACCCGGGTTGTCCCCGTGTGGGACGTTTATGTTTTGGCCACGATGGCGGTCGTTGTGTCTTTGGTAGACACGGGGCCACCCAGGACTAGCCCAGTGGGGAGTGAGTCGGAGTGGCCGGGAGAGTGTCATGGTAGTAGATTGGTTTTGTCGGAATGTCGTTCGTCCACCCGAATGGGAGCGCGAGGCCATGGATTCCATGGTGTGGGTAAAGTGCGCTACCTCTACAGAGTGTGTGTGTTTAATCTATCGATAGCCGCATCCTCGGTCATGGGCATGGGTTCGTACTAGGTCACACCGATCGATCAACACTCACGTGGTGATATATATATATATATATATATATATATATATATATATATATATGTTGATGAGCAGTAACAGTTTGGCAGTATGTTGATGATGATGTTTGAGACCAAGTGTTGGTCATGGTAGTGATCGCCGGAAAGATCACCGTTTGAGACCAAGTGTTGGTCATGGTAGTGATCGTCGGAAAGATCACCGCTTGAGACCAAGTGTTGGTCATGGTTGTGATCGCCGGAAGGATCACCGTTTGGTTTTGATCATGAGGTGATTGAGATGGTACATTGCTTGGTCGGTTAGCCAAAAGAGATATGGTTATGGAGATCTGAGATGGTGATTTATGTCAGGACCGGTTTTCCAATAAAACATTTATTGAGAAACCGACCCTTATATCAAACCAGTATAGAAGATTCCTTCTTACTGGTGGACAAATCCTTGATATAGAAATCCAGAAGTACTAAATATTATACAAGGTTGAGCTGAGGTTGCTCAACAATTTATTACAAGCACGCCGATATAATACATAAGGGTGGATATGACACGAGAATGGTGGCATAGCTACTGACTCGTAATAAAAGTGGTGGTGGATTTGTCACAGTGAAGTGGGTGACATGACTCCTAAATCTTACAACTCATCAAGCGCCGGAGTGAGGCTCGATGACTTTTATTCTGGGTAGCGGAAGCGTATATAATACAAGTGACCAGTTCCAGGATCGCACGGGACTAACTGGGACTCCTCTAGGCGTCGGACTCGCTATCGAACTCTTCATCCATAAGATCGCCTTCGTCAACATCTGGCCAAATCAACAAGCCAGGTGAGTACTTTGAATGTACTCGCAAGACAGTTTGGACATAAGATATAACAAATGCAAACATGATGCACATGAGCAGATTTGTAATGCGCACTCAGATAATAAAATTGCACTGTATGATAAAAAGGAAGTCAGGCGGTAGTCCTCCCGAAATCCCAATCAAATAACTGAAGACCGATCGGGTGTCTAAAGCGACGCCTCGAAAGGTAAAAATAAATTAACAATGTCACAGTCGGGCGTCAGGGCGACACAACATAAAGGGCTCATATTGGAATATAAACGACAGTCCGTGCCACAGTCGGACGTCTGAGCGACATCACATAAAGGGCTTATATCAAAAGTAAATAACAAGAGTGCCACAGTCGGACGTCTGAGCGACATCACCTAAAGGGCTTATATCAAAAGTAAA
>NC_057799.1:498957684-498967645 GCF_018294505.1 Triticum aestivum
GTGCCACAGTCGGACGTCTGAGCGACATCACATAAAGGGCTTATATCAAAAGTAAATAACAAGAGTGCCACAGTCGGACGTCTGAGCGACATCACATAAAGGGCTTATATCAAAAGTAAATAACAAGAGTGCCACAGTCGGACGTCTGAGCGACATCACATAAAGGGCTTTTATCAAAAGTAAATAACAAGAGTGCCACAGTCGGACGTCTGAGCGACATCACATAAAGGGCTTATATTTCATTATTCGAATTCAAGTAGCTCATGAATTTAAATCATCTCAAGGAAATACTCATGTACGTAATAATAAACTGGTTAGTCCATCCATAGGAATAACATTCAACCTGGTTTACTACTCATGTTTGTTCACCGGGGATTTTCACTGACACTGACAGAGAGACTGACGCTGAGACGGACGTTGAGACTGATACTAATACTAATATGGATGTGTTGACCAAGAACCTTGACCATGGACACGGTTACTCAGATGGTTTTGTCTCTGCAGAGTTTGTACTTTGAACCACAGCCAACGGATTTCAGTAGTCACAAGGGACTAGTTCTGTTTACGGTATTTTAGGAGAAACACATCTAACCAGTACACACCCATTCCACATTCCGCTGCCAGGAATCACCCTAGGCAACGTTCAAGAAAAAAACCTTAAGACGGGGAGGCTACAACCTCGCATAGCATGGGATCAAATTTTATATCGCGCGCTCTAAGGGGTGCCCCCCTCTCGGTCCCAACCGGAAACACCCATGCCCCCTGACCGGATGACGGGCTTTAATCTAGGGCCATGGAGCCCTCATCACGGCCCCTCTATTTGGTGTGTACAAGGAAAGAGGTTTGCAACTTACTAAACCGTATTCTTTGCAGAAAACATGTGGCAGCACGAAAAGGGGACGGACGGTAACGTGGCTTGATCCACGTTAACACTGGAGTTTAACGGTTGACATAAGACTGGCATGCTTCAACAATACCATCTTACCACCTTTCATGTCACCACATGATCATGTTATCTCCCATCAAGAGATCACATCAAGTTTCAAAGCATACTGGTAGTTGCCTTGCATGCAATATTACATTCACTGATGCTCATATAAATATGCCATGAACTAACTATTCAAGAAAACACGCAAAACACTCATCATATCAAAGGTTCAAACATGCTTGTCTGGTTCGGAGTAGTCGGAGTCTAGCTCGGCGAAGTTCGCGGTTCCGTCACCTCCTCCGGTATCTACGGTATAAAGAAATCGTATACTAACGTAAATACCGTGTGTGCATAAAAGTTGTTCCAAATATTTTTCAAATAAATATGATAAAAAACTACACAGAAAAACAAAGATGACAGAAAAAGAATCAACTCAAAATCAACTTTTTTTAAATGTTATAAAGGTTTTAGTCCAGGGACTAATCTGTGATGAAACAGAAAGTTTCCAGGGGCTAGTTTATAAAAACAGAAGGCGCGCTTTGCCCGAAGGCGCTTTCAGAAAACGGTTCGAACTAGAGAGAGAGGCTTTCTAGGGGGTCCCACCCGTCAGGTTTGAAAATCAAAACAGAGCCCCCGGCGCCCGAGGGCCGCGGTGGTCGCCGGCGGCGATACACGGCGAGGTAGGGGGAGTGGATGGTACCTATGGACTCACGGTGCTCTCCCGCGTCTGTGGGTGGTGGAGTTGGTCGTCGGCGAGCACCATGTCGACGGCAGCCTTCACTCCGACGGACGGTGGTTCGGGCGGCGGTGGATCTCGCCGGGAGGGCTGCAATCGTCAAATTGAGGCTCGAGTTAGAGGAGTGGGTGTACTAGGAGGCGACTGGCACGGTCTAGGAGGCGGGGTGGTCTCACCAGAGGGAATCATGCCGGAGCCCGAAGCGGATTGGGGCGGCCGGAGTCGGGGAAGAAGGTCTCCCCGAGGTCTCCCTAGTAGCTAGGCGTGGCTCTGGTGAGATGTAGGAGTGGTGCTGGGTCGAAGGTGAGCTCGAGACTCCTTTTTATAGCCGGTCCGAGGCGGTTGCCGAGAACGGGATAACTCCGGCGATGATTACGGCGAGGCATTGGTCAAAAGGGGGTTTAGGGGTCGGGGCAGCTGCGGATTGGATCACTGGCTTCATCCCGTAGCTAAACTTGGCCAGACTTGGGCGATACTCCAAGTCTTCGACGGAACGGCCTCACGGGCTCGTCGGCGGCAGAGAGCGTGCTCTGCGCCTCTCAGGCCACGGTGACTGTGCTACAGCACGCACGAGGAAGAAGACGGCCACGCGTAGGCCTCTAGTGGTGTGGGCGGTGCTGGACGGCGCCGTCCCTCGCTGCGCCTCTCTGGCAGCCGCAGCAAGTGCCGCTGCCGCCGCTGACGAGGGCGATGCACCTCTGCCAGCTCACCGCCGACGCTCGCAACCGTCCAGGTGACCGTGCGTCGCGGTGGATAAGAAGGAGGAACAGTGAGCAACGAGCCAATGAGGGCACTAGCGAGATTGACGCTGTCGACTGACGAAAACGACACTGACGACTGAACTGAAACACTGAACTCTGAATTTTGACAGAAACAGTGCATGCCAACTGTTCGATGAAATGATTCTGGCATGTGGGAAATTTTCCTGGAGCTGATCTTTGGTGGAGAGGTCTCTTGATGCATCTGGAGGCCTCATGATTTTTCTCGGAATTTTTGGGGAAGAAAAATAATGAATTTCACCAAAAATGGCAAATCTGGTCCAAACTTGTAGCAAGCAGAATTTGAAAAATTTGAACTGTGGACCAGTGGATCTTGATGGATCTGGGTTGAGGGTACTAAGGACTAGTCAGAGGAGTTTGTTTGGAATCAAAACTCAACATGGATCTGGTGGTTCCTTTGTAAATCACCAAGGTTCAAAATAAAAGACAGAAATTGTTTTGAGGATAAAATAAATAGGAATAAAATTTAAAAGAGTTTGAGACTTGCTGGAATAGGATGCTTGGCTTGACCCAAAGTGGAGGGAGGGGTTTTGGAAGAAAATTTTCAACTTAGGTCATGGCAAGAATTTTTTTTTGAATGAGGAAGAATCAATCCATAAGCCATAGGGTTAAACTTTTTTAGAAAGGATTTCAAAAACTTTCCCAAAAAAATATTTGTGTTGAGTCAACACAAGATGTAAAACCCTCAAGACCACAAATCAATATTGAGAAGGACCCTTTTAAAGAAAATATTTGTCATAAAAAGAAATTGAGAAGCAGAGTCGCACTTTTAGAAAAATTCAAATAACCTCCTTTAAATCAAATAAAGAAAAAGCCAAATCAAAATTTTAGGAGTGTTACAACACCTACCCCCATAGGAAAAATATCGTCCCCGAGATTTCAGCTGATCCTCAAATAGGTGTGGGTACTCTGCCTGAAGAAAATCCTCTCTTTCCCATGTTGCTTCATCCTCGGTGTGATTGCTCCACTGAACCTTGAAAAATTTAATTGTTTTCTGACGGGTCCTCCTTTCAGACTCCTCTAATATTTTTATTGGACGTTCCCTGTAGGTGAGGTCTGGTTGCATGTCAATGCTCTCATGTGGTACATGCTTCTCTGGGTTGCTTACGCATTTCCTCAACTGTAAGACATGGAACACGTCGTGGACGTCTGACAGCTCTTTGGGTAGGTCTAGCTGGTAGGCTACTATGCCTCTTCGTGCAACCACACAGAAGGGTCCAATAAATCTTGGGGCTAGCTTTCCTTTAACTTTGAACCGTTGCAGGCCCCTCATAGGAGATACTTGTAGATACACATATTCACCGGGTTCAAAGCTGACTTCACGATGCTTTTGATTGTAATAACTCTTTTGTCGGCTTTGAGCTGTCTTGAGTCAATACCTGATTAGTCTAACTTTCTCCTCGGCTTCCTTGAGCATGTCTGGGCTGAAGATACGACTGTCTCCTGTTTCTGACCAATTTAATGGAGTACGACATCTCCGCCCGTACAAGGCTTCAAAAGGTGCCATTTGTAGACTGGCTTGGTAACTGTTGTTGTATGCGAACTCGGCATATGGCAAGCTTTCATCCCAACTGGTTCCATAGGTGAGAACACATGCTCTCAGCATGTCCACTAGAATTTGGTTCACGCATTCAGTTTGTCCATCAGTCTGGGGTTGGTATGCTGTACTGAATGCTAGTCGAGTCCCCAGAGCTTGTTGTAAATGATCCCAAAATCTAGAGACGAATTGAGTGCCTCTATCGGATATTATAGTCTTTGGAACTCCATGCAGGCAAACTATACGGGAGAGGTAAATCTTGGCAAGCTTCTGAGTGGTGTAGGTTGTCTTTACGGGAATGAAATGTGCCACTTTAGTTAATCTATCGGTGATGACCCATATGGCATCATTTCCGTGTTGTGACCGAGGTAGTCCGACAATAAAATCCATTCCAATTTCATCCCATTTGCACTCAGGTATCGTGTTTGGCTGTAATAGCCCTGCTGGTTTTTTGTGCTCGGCTTTCATGCGTTGACATGAATCACAACATGCAATGAATGTGGCTATATCCCTCTTCATACCGTGCCACCAAAAATTTTCCTGGATGTCCTTGTACATTTTGGTCCCTCCAGGGTGGATTGAATATGGAGCGGTGTGGCCTTCGGTTAGAATTTGCTGTTTGAGGCCCTCTATGTTTGGTACGCAAAGTCTGTCCTCGTACCATAATATTCCCTCATCGTCTACGACGAATTCTGAAGCTTTGCCCAGACTCACCTTTTTCATTATGCCTTCAATGCTGGGATGTCCATGCTGAGCTTTCTTAATCTGTTCCATTAGGGTGGGCTGTATTTCCAGATTTGACACGTTGCCCTCAGTGACCATCACCAAGTTGAGTTTCGCAAATTCCTGCTGAAATTCAGGCCTCAAATTTTGTAGACTGTCGTTGCCCGAGCTGGGGTTCTGACTAAGAGCATCTGCCACTACATTCGCTTTTCCTGGATGGTAGTGAATGCCAACATCATAATCTTTGACTAATTCCAACCAGCGTCGTTGCTGTAAATTGAGTTCTGGTTGTGTGAAAATATATTTGAGGCTTTTATGATCCGTATATATTTCACAACGATTCCCAAGCAAAAAGTGCCTCCACTCTTTGAGTGCATGGATGACTGCTGCCAACTCCAAGTCATGAGTAGGATAATTTTCTTCATGCTTTCGTAGTTGCCTAGAAGCATATGCGACAACTTTGCCGTCTTGCATCAATACGCACCCGAGGCCCTTCCGGGATGCGTCACAATACACCTCAAAACTTTTGTGTATGTCTGGCACAACCAATACCGGTGCTGTTGTTAATTTCCTTTTGAGTTCTTGGAAACTTTTCTCGCACGCTTCAGTCCATACAAATTTCTTATCCTTCTTGAGTAACTGTGTCATTGGTTTTTCTATGGTGGAGAATCCCTCAATAAACCTTCGGTAATATCAAGCCATTCCTAGGAAACTTCGTACATCTGTTATGTTGGCTGGTGGTTTCCAGCCAATTACGGCCTTGACTTTTTCTGGGTCTACTTCAACACCTTCTTGGGTCAATACATGGCCTAGAAAACCAACCTGTCTTAACCAAAATTCACATTTGCTGAACTTGGCGTATAATTGATGTTTCCTCAATTCTCCCAGTACAATTCTAAGATGTTCAGCATGTTCTTCCGGTGTCTTTGAGTATACTAGAATATCATCAGTGAACACCACAACAAATTTGTCGATAAATTTCATAAACACTTTGTTCATGAGGTGGACAAAATATGCGGGGGCGTTTGTCAGTCCAAACGGCATTACCGTGAACTCATATAAACCGTATCTGGAGGTGAATGTTGTCTTAGGGATATCTTCTGTCCGTACCTTTAATTGATGATACCCCGATCTTAAATCAATTTTCGAGAAAACCTTGGCTTGTGCGAGCTGGTCAAATAAATCATTTATCCGTGGCATCGGATATTTGTTTTTGATGGTGACCATGTTGAGTGCTCGATAGTCTATACATCATCTCAGTGTCCCATCCTTTTTCTTTGCAAATAATACTGGTGAACCCCAAGGTGAGGAGCTGGCTCGTATAAATCCTTTGTCCAGTAATTCTTTTATTTGCTTCTTTAATTCTACCAACTCGGAGGGTGCCATTCTGTAAGGTTTCTTGTAAATGGGGGTGGTTCCAGGTGCTAGTTCAATGCTGAACTCTATTTCCCGGTCTGGTGGCATGCCTGGTAGTTCTTCGGGAAATACGTCAGGGAACTCACACACCACTGGAACTTTTCTTAACTCTGAAATGTCCACCTTGTTCAACTTTGGTTGTCGTGACATTGGTCTTTCTTGAGCTGCAACTTTTATCGTCTAGCCGTGAGGATGAGTGAGAATTACAGTCCGATTGAAGCAGTCGATAAATCCCTTGTTGGTGGTTAACAAGTCCATTCCCAGGATAACATCCAGTCCTTTATTTTCCAAAACAATGAGATTTGCCTGAAACTTTAATCCTTCAAACTCAATAACCACACCTTGGCAGTAATTCTGAGTGATTTGCTTATTCCCGGGGGACTTGATGATCATGGATTTTTCCAAAGGAAGCATCGAAAAATCATGTTGCGAAACAAAACTCTTTGAAATGAACGAGTGAGAACCTCCAGAATCAAACAAAACCGTGGCAGGTATTGTGTTGACAGGGAACGTACCGAGTACGATATCCGGGGCATTCTGTGCTTCCTCCTTGGTCACATGGTTCAAGTGACCCTTCTTGTGATTGTTATTGGGGTTGAAGTTGTTACGCTTGGGGGCTGGATTATTTCCACCGTTGTTCGGCTTGGGGGCCGAGTTCCTTGGTTTTGGGCACTGTTTGGCATAGTGTCCTTCCTCTCCACAAGCATAGCAAGTAACACCTGGGCGATACGTAAAGTCCTTGTCCCTTGCATGAAAATGTTTGGTTGGGCTTGGAACATTGGTCGTGGATTTGTTCGCTCCATTTTTCTGAAAATCAGTCTTGTTTCGGTTGTTGCGAGCATGAGTAGTCTTGTCCCTTTTGCGCTTGCGAATATCCTCCCAGCTGCGGCGCTCATTTTCCAATGTAATAGCCTTGTCCACAAGTGTTTTGAAATCTGGAAAGGTGTGTACGACCAGCTGGCATTTAAGTGCTGGCGCCAGACCATCCAAAAATTTCTCCATCTTTTTATTTCAGTCATATGCTCTTCGTTGGCATAACGAGATAATTGAGTAAACTGACTATTGTACTCAGTCACTGTCATGCTTCTCTTCTTGAGGTCATCAAACTCCCTTTTCTTGATCTTCATAATGCTTCTCGGAATGTGCTCCCCACGAAAACCTTCTTTAAATTCTTCCCAGGTGATGTTATTTTCATTGGGGTGCATGTGTAGAAAATTTTCCCACCATGATGCAGCTGCTCCAGTGAGGTAGTGAGGTGCATAAAGTACCTTCTCACGGTCCGAACATTGTGCAATAATTAATTTCCTTTCAATGTCTCGAAGCCAATCATCGGCCTCAAGCGGTCTATCAGTGTGAGCGAACGTTGGGGGACGTGTCTTTTGTAGTTCAGACAATTTGGAATGCTGCTGGTATGGTTCACGGTGATTTCCCATATTGATAACATGGTTCATCATTTTTTGATGCTGCTGCTGGCTTTGCTCATAAAGGCGGCATACTTGAGAAAATGCTGCTTCACTGCCTTGCTGAGTTGACTGCCCCTGTGTGAAATTGTGGCTTGTCTGGGTACCATAATTTTCTTCCGGCGGACTTGGCATGGAACGAGTCCAGGGACGAGGCATTTTCCACTCTGGGGTATTTTTGCAAAACTCATGAGAAAACCCGAGTGGCAAAAATAAATAATTTTGCAAAGGCGGAATTTTTAAAGACTCCAAGATTTTTCAAGAAAAATACTTGATTGCGCATGGAGAAGGACTGCTCAGTACATATCTTACACGCGAGTCGTAATTATACAATACGTCACTCAGGATGAGCGTACACATTCCTGACATGTTATTTAGGCTAGTGCACTTCTCCGAGTTCCTACATGATGCGCACACAAACTACTTCTCACCAAACCTATGTACATATAAACATATCATACAAGCTGGCACATCACACGGCTGCTAGGCGCACTCCGTCGGAGATGGTGAAAACTTCCCTCGGCCTGCCGAGGGTAAGACCCAGTGGTGCAGGAGACTCAACCTCCTCCTCACTAATAGGCTCCAGGCGCGAAGTACTGCGTTGAGGAGTTGGTGCGGGCGCGGCAGGTGGTGCAGCTCTGATCGGAGTAGGAGCAATGACTTGGTCAAACTCCTCAGTGGTAGGCAGGCGGTGAGCGGTGGCTAAAATGGCAGGTGCATAGGATGCTGAGGACGAGACGTAAGTCAGTGGTGGTGCCGTGTGGAGAAGCTCCCTCCTGTTGGCGGAACAGCCCTGAACTGAGTCCATACGGGCAGCCACAAGGTCATCCACGAGGTTATCAAAAGCTGCCTCAAGAGCTTTGAGATATTCAACAAGCATCTCAATAGCCTCATCTCTCTCTCCCCTAGGGCAGGCGAATGCATAGTGACAAGTATATGGCACATGGCATGGGAGGTAGCGGTAGCGACGAGTCTTCATCGTAGGAAGAGCATCCCGGAGACGAGCTATCGCCACACGGGCAGCCATCTGCATGGCATGCCTCTCCGTAGGCATGGCCCTTCCCACAAAATGGAAGTGGCGAGACGTAGAACGTCCTCCCTTGAATTGCACCGCGGCCTGGTACATAGACATGCTGTCGCTGATCTTGTGCTGGTAGAGTGTGAACTCTGGACGAGTCGATGGCCCGATCGCGAGCTTGGTGATGGAGACGAGAAGCTTGATAAACCCCTCAGGTACATTGGCGAACACCTGTGATTCGCAGTCACTGCCAGCCATCTACAAAGGTAGACAAAAATTCCGAATAGTCAAATCATAAATTTATGATGACCAACAGAAAATTGCTACATTTGCAAAATGTTGAAAAAGCACTGAAGACGCTAATAACCGCTTAGCGATCGCACCTAGTGGCTTCCTACAGTCAGCCTGGCTCTGATACCAAGGTTGTCAGGACCGGTTTTCCAATAAAACATTTATTGAGAAACCGACCCTTATATCAAACCAGTATAGAAGAATCCTTCTTACTGGTGGACAAATCCTTGATACAGAAATCCAGAAGTACTAAATATTATACAAGGTTGAGCTGAGGTTGCTCAACAATTTATTACAAGCACGCCGATATAATACATAAGGGTGGATATGACACGAGAATGGTGGCATAGCTACTGACTCATAATAAAAGTGGTGGTGGATTTGTCACAGTGAAGTGGGTGACATGACTCCTAAATCTTACAACTCATCAAGCGCCGAAGTGAGGCTCGATGACTTTTATTCTGGGTAGCGGAAGCGTATATAATACAAGTGACCAGTTCCAGGATCGCACGGGACTAACTGGGACTCCTTTAGGCGTTGGACTCGCTATCGAACTCTTCATCCATAAGATCGCCTTCGTCAACATCTGGCCGAATCAACAAGCCAGGTGAGTACTTTGAATGTACTCACAAGACAGTTTGGACATAAGATATAACAAATGCAAACATGATGCACATGAGCAGATTTGTAATGCGCACTCAGATAATAAAATTGCACTGTATGATAAAAAGGAAGTCAGGCGGTAGTCCTCCCGAAATCCCAATCAAATAACTGAAGACCGATCGGGTGTCTGAAGCGACGCCTCGAAAGGTAAAAATAAATTAACAATGTCACAGTCGGGCCTCAGGGCGACACAACATTAAGGGCTCATATTGGAATATAAACGACAGTCCGTGCCACAGTCGGACGTCTGAGCGACATCACATAAAGGGCTTATATCAAAAGTAAATAACAAGAGTGCCACAGTCGGACGTCTGAGCGACATCACCTAAAGGGCTTATATCAAAAGTAAATAACAAGAATGCCACAGTCGGACGTCTGAGCGACATCACATAAAGGGATTATATCAAAAG